>NW_026855740.1:0-27769 GCF_026571515.1 Ruditapes philippinarum | reverse complement strand
ATTTTCTCATTTCTTCAAGACAGTTACCAATTGAACAAAATTTAATTAAGCTACACATGTATTCTGTTGATTTAATAAACATACTGTAAAACACTAATTATTCGCGAGAAATTTATTTTCGCTAATATTCGCGAGTTTTCTAAGACGCGAATTCATATTTCTCGCGAATATTTCACTTTGTCTATACACTTGTCCGAAAATGAACACTATCCGAAAATGCGTACACATGGATATATATCTGCGGGAAAGTATCGAAACCAGTTCTAGTTACATCATGTAGCTATTCAAGTGTTGCAGCATACACATATCGTACAGATTACTAGTATGAAAAAAAACAACAGAAAATACGATTTTCAGAATAACTGTTTCGGTATTTGGTACAAATAATTTAGCACCTGCGAGTTGTTTGTAACATATCTATTTATTGTATCTTATTGTATTGTACTACAGTTTAAGCCGGAGGGTAAACATAATCGTTTACTACAGGTTAGGCAAATTACAGTACCGTTTAATTGATTTTCGTCTGCTTGCCTTTGAATGGCTAATCAGTAATACATGACAAACACAGTGAACACATATCAAATAATTATCAAACTTTATTGACACATTTTTAGACAGACGGTTTCACTTAACAAGAATATAAGCAAGCTATCAGAAAAATCGATACAGTTATAAATGCACTCGTCGCACAATAAACGATGCAAATTTAGTGAACGGACAGGACAGAAAATATCTGAATGACCTCTGGGTTCCGGTTTCACATTTTTCGGGAAGACGCGAATTCATGTTGACGCGAAATAATTATTTTGGACATTTTGCCTCAAATTCGCGAAATAAGGTTCTCGCGAAAAATAAGTGTTTTACAGTATGTTTCAGCTCAAATTTTCTAAATACATGTAGGTGATTACTTTTCATCATTAATTTTACAACGATCTTTCACAGAGTAAAAGATTTTGAAACAATGATTAAAACAAGCAGGTATTGTTATAACTGATATATATTTTTTCTCACCACTTCTAGTTTCTTCTTGATATCTTCATAGATTCTTCTCAAGTGAGTAGCTTCATCAATTTTCAGCTTGGTTTTGTCATAACTGTTCTCAAGGTATCTCATTTGCTAAATTACAAAACAAAAACATAAAAATAGTTACACTTTATAGGTTTTTCACTACAATAACACAATAAACTCAAAGAATACATGTAATTAATACAATATTGAATTTTGAAAGTAATCATCAAAATGACAAAGTTACATGTAAGTTGTAAATATTACAGTTATATATTTTAGTATTGATAAATTAATTTAATGTTTACCAAGCTAAATACCAACCATGATCAGACAGCAAAGTCTGCTGGTTTTTGTCTGCACTGAATACACAATTAGAATCTGTTGAAGTCAGTAGACTAAAAGTTAACTAAAAAAGAATTATTTTCACATGATGTGTTACCTGAGCATCGGCTGATTGACCTTTGTCTGTGTTAACAGCTTCACTAGCATCTTTCTGCATCTGACCATACTGTGTCTGCAAGTCTTCGAGTCGTTTCTGTTTTGTTGCAGTCTGGTGACGAAGAGCGTTCAATCTTTTCACAGTATCACAAACTTTGTGATCCATTACAGTGATAGCTTGCTGAAAGATTTATAAATAGTTGTAGTGTTTCATTTTGTATCTATCTAGATCTGTTTTTTATAATTTTCTCCCTTCTCTGTTCTTGAAGTAATAGAGGATCTAAAGATGATCAAAATACTTGAGATAGTAACTTTTACAAGTTTTTAGGAAATGCAACAAAATACCATTATAAATAAGTATACTCTGACAATAACAATTTAGCAAATTTATAAGCGGTTATGACTTTCTATGAAAAAACAACAACAAACTGATAAAACTTTACCCTGCCAGTTTTATTCTTCATGGCGGCTCTTTCAACTGGATGATCCTGAAAAGCTTTGTTGATAACATGTTCATCTTGCTGAAAAAATATAAGATATTCTGCTTATTTAAACATTTTGCACTAAAAGTCAAATAGCCTTAACTAAGATGTTTCTTTACATAATTCTGACAAAATAAAAGATACTTTCACATGAATATTCCTTATCATCTTTTAGATACACATAGATGTCAACTATCTCTTAAATATTCATCAGTATTAAGGCTCCCACATTCATAATTTTTTGTAAATGTTTACACAATTGCTAAAAACCGAAACCATATGATTGAAACGGTAGCGCTTCTATATACTATACTCTATTTTTAATACAGGTACAAATAAGGGGGCATTGTGAACAGCCTGTTACTTACAGAGAGTGAGTCACTCAGCTTTTTCCTTAGTTCTTTGTTTTCTTTCCTCAGTTTAAGAATACCCTCTCTGTTCTTTTTCATAGCAAACTGGGAGGTTTCGAAGTAGGCCTTCCTGTCGCCATCTAAAAATTAAACATCATAGTCAGAAAATATGACATTAAAGGCAACTTCAAAATGATCATTGAATATAAAATGCGATAACAGTCTGCGATAAACTTTTTTAGATCATGGGCTATTTGGGCCTTCAACCCTGGCAGAAGTATAGGCCTGGACAGAATATCACTGGCCCAAAACATTTATTGTGCAAAAAAAAAAGAAACAACAGTTAATTTTATGCTTTATTCACATCATTAAGGTTCAATCTATTCTTGGAAAATCAGTCAGTCACCTTTCAATAAAATTCTCATTTTCTTTTCTTATATGATACACAACATTACTCGTCAATCTACTGCTTTCCACTTTATTAGTTTAAGATATGAAAAAAATATCAACAAAGGAAGCATTTGACTCAATGAACATATCCATTAACTAAACACAACCAATCACATATTTCACTTCAGATTTAAACTAGCCGATTCATGTCTAAATGGATTAATCTAAAAAAAAATTATTCTTAAACAGAAAATTTTTTAACCCACAAACACTTCTGATTATACTCGAACATTGTCCGTATAATAATTTACACTAACCAATAGCTGTAGATGATAATATAGATTATGCATCAATGATTGAATTACGGACATTTCGGACCACAGACGTTTCGGACCAGACACTTCGGACCAGATTTTTAGGTCATTTCGGACCAGATTTTGTGACATATCGGACCATGAGATGGTCATTTCCGACCATGATGGGGGACATTTCGGACCAGAAATTTTTATTCAATAGACCTTATAGTCCCTTTTTTATATATATTTGTTATTTTAGGGTGTTATTACAATATTTTCTTATGATAAATGCAACAAATATTTGACATTTTAAAATTTTATGACATTCAAAATGCATGCAGAAAAGACCGGTCTGACGAGATTTTCACATTTCCTGACAAGCTTATAGATATTTATGCGAATGCCCTTCATACAGAATATAGATAATGATACGCTATGTTTAACTTATTTAAAAGAATTGAAATTGATTTATATACCTGTTTAATCAACTATATGATAAGGTGCACAATAAGTACCCACACACGCTGAATATACCTATTTAAAGACAATTTTAATCAAATTAAATCGTGTTCTGGCAGGTATTAAAGAACTACGACATCCTTGTCAATGCAGTTTTTCACACGTTTTAATTGCTCAATAGAACTCGTTTAAGTCAAGTTTCACTCAATTAAAGAAGAATGTATGTAATTATATTAATCTGAATTATTTGTATCTTATTTTACATTTAAATATTTTTGTCCCTGTGTTTTGTTAGATCCATAAGGGTCAATAATTATCTAAATGTATACATTCATTTGTATGTATGTGTTTGTAAGATAATGTATGATTTGTGATATTAGAATATGTTGTAAATAATTTATTTTGTCATGTCTTTTTACATATACTTTATAATATTTGTTTTCAAAAAGTGTGCCACAAAAACATTTTCTTTTTAATTTTCTTTATTTATAGTGCAACAGATATAAAATCTAAATCTGGATAGGTGTAAAATTGTTCAATGGTGCCTCATATATACTAAAGTTACTCTTCAGTTTATAGAATAATTGATGCATAATATATCAAAAAATAATATTTAATCTGGTCCGAAATGTCCAAAACAATGGTCCAAAGTGTCTAACACATGATCCCAAAAGTCCAACACATGGTCCGAAATGTCCAAAACGATGGTCCGAAGTGTCTTACGCATGATCCGAAATGTCCAGCACATGGTCCAAAATGTCCAAAAATCTGGTCCGAAATGTCCCTAAATATGGTCCGAAGTGTCCCAAAATCTGGCCCGAAATGTCTATGGTCCGAAATGTCCTATTACCCAATGATTGACATACATGTACATGCATTATAAAAATTTTATTGGAAGTACATATACTGATGAAGTACTACACAATTATTTCAGACTGCGATAATATAGATTCCACTCATCAATAAATGCTTAGTCTGAAGGAGCATTTACTACCTTTAACTTGTTTCATGCCTGACAAAAAACTATAAGAAATGTTTTGCCTGAGAATGAGATGCCTGAAATTTGGAATTTTGCAACAGTCTGAACAGACTTAATTAATTTTTAATAAGCAACAGACTTTTTTAAACTGCAATTATAGTTGACTTTACACTAAAAATTACATAAAGTGTGTATGTGACAGTCAATAATAAGCAAACATGCCTATTTCTGTATGTAGTTTATCTTCCTGTATCTACTAAAATAGATCATTAGATGTGATCACTCTTTATTTTTTCAAAATTTTTTAACAAAAATGTTAATTTTTAGCATACTCACCTAAGAGGGCGATCTTTGCCTTGAGCTCATCAATATGTTCCTGAATCGGTCGATTCATAACTGTGCCACCTGCAGGCATCTTGACTTTCCTAAATTACAAAAACTCCACACAAAATACTGTTGCTTATGGCTCCAAATCCTGTGCTAGTTGTTTGTTCGTTTCCAAGGTGCGTGGCAGCTGCGCATGCGTTATTCAAATTTTTTTTCAAGGGACGTAACTCGTGCATCTTCCGCAAATAGTACTTTAAGGAGGATTCGCGCAAAGTTCTTAAAAATATTATACCAGCTGAAAAATAATATAAACTAATTTTGGATTTCTTAACATAGCAGTTTCAAAAATATCTTCATTCTTGATTGTTTAATGGTCGTGTTCGTGCTAAATTAGTAGAAAAATATGTACTAATTTATGTAAAATTTGGGGTGTTGTTCGGTCACTTCCGGGTTGAAATGCACAAAAATTGACAGATTGTCAGCATGAAGATGGTGGCTGTTACTTTGATTTTGAATTAACTATTGTAACAACAAAGGCTGGAAAACAAGGTTGCGTACAGTAAAATGGCAATTCTTTACTTATTAAAGTGAGACACTCACAATTGTTGCCATTTGTTTCAAAAACAATGTTTTGTCTTTTTGAAGCTTTTCTACATTCATCATTCATTTTCAAATTTCATACCTCTCTAAACGGTAGCAAGACACCTCACCACCCAGACACTTCACCCCTCAAATTTTGAAGACACTTCACCCCTTAAGACACTTCACCCCCCCCCCCAAATCAGTAAGACACTTCACCCCTCATCCATTTTTTTTCTATAAAGTAAATAAAACAAGTTGGTCAACAACAAAATGCTTATATATGTTTATTATATATTTATTATTTTTAGTATTATTTGATTATTACCTTTATTTTTACTAAGTTTAAAGCTGATTTAGGTTAATTGGTTGTATTGCCAAATGATATATCGTGCAGCACTTTCATCCATTAAGTGTTAATTGCATGTCACCTTGTTTATTCAACATGTTGATTAGTAGTTTATTCAACAGTTATCTCACAATTGATTAGATAATTGAATAAAAATGGTATACTATAATTGTATGAAAATTAAATTTATTCTTATTAAATAAATTTAATTAATAAATAAATGAATAAATAAAATGAATATGAATGAATGAATCGGTTGCTTTATAAATTATAGTAAATATAAATTATTTATCATCATAATCAGACACATTATCAAGATCATTCATAATGTCATTTATTAAACAAATAAATAGCACAAGTTATGTAAATTAAGCACAAGGTTAAAGCACAAACCATCACCAAATGAACGTAACTCAATGATTATTATATGGGAAAACGAACTTAAGTACCAAAACTTCAAGAATTAAATCAACTCAAAATTTATTAGACAATGGGTTAATACAATAATTATAAACATACTCAATCACTATTGAATGTATTTAACATAGTCTACATAAATAATTGTTAAACACAAAATAAAAAAATGAGGGGTGAAGTGTCTCAATCAAATTTCTTAAAATGAGGGGTGAACTGTCTGAGGGGTGAAGTGTTTGGAAAAAAGGGCCTAGGGTGAAGTGTCTGGGGGGGTGAAGTGTCTGTAAGCCCTCTAAACGTGCCATTAAGATGCATAGAGCATTACGTAATACGGTAAAAATGTCATCTATACGAAATTCACCACCATTATAGTCAACATATACATCATTTAGTAATTGATCTAAACAGAAGAGATAGCACTCTCACTTGCACAAGATGCACAGATATTATATCAGGTCTTGAAGAATTTTTTATAATGTCACTCGCCCTTTATTTTGACCCAATAAATTTCCTTGCCCTTCACAAAATATACTTTCCCTGCATTTTGACGGACAAAAAGAGTTAAAATCAGATATACATGACTCAAATTTACTATTTATCAGTCTATATCAGTATAACTGGCTTAATTCAATTACATATTGTTAATAATACTTTTTATTCTTTTAATATATACTCACATGTAGCCTGTATACTTATTTCATTCAATTTTTAATGCACTCAGCTACGGAATGAGTCTTTTGGCTAAGTATAAAAGTTAAAACTTTACCGAACGCATATACATGTATAAAAGTTTTAAATTCTTTGTCAAATGCTGCTGTCATTACAGAAGAAGGAGGTGTAATCCAGTCATCATACGTGTTTCGGTAAAGTTTTATACTTCGCCATGAGAGCAATTTCCGGGTTTTGTTTGACTGGTATTACGGTTGAAAAGGCATCTGCAGCTTGATTGTTTACCAAATATCTTCATTTATATAAATGTTTAGAGAAATATCTTTTGGATTGGGAAAATCGTCCTTGCCTAGTCTGCCGAGTTTGATCTACTTTTTTCTAGCCCTACCCAAACTTTTAAGGGAGTCAAGCATATCCTTGACACTAGAGGTCTGACCATAATCTAGCTACTCTCCTTTGGACATTTTCAAATTGATCTATTTGAATTTTGGTGTAAGGAGACCATACTTCAAAGATCAAAACCATATTCAGGCCTTGATGTCTTAAGATGCAAGGTTATAAATCTCTTTTTAGCTCACCAGAGCCGAAGGCACAGTGTGTGCTATTAGTATCAAAGGGGGATGCTCCGGTGTCCATCGTCCGTCGTCATGCAGTGTTCGAAATTAGCAGTAGTCCGATAGCCCCTGACTACTAAATTTCTCCTCGGGCTACCAACTTTTCACAGTAACAAGCCCGACCAGGCTACTGTATTTTCAGAGGCAATATAAACAACTATTTTGAACCAATGAATCATTCTAGTGAAATGTCTTTTGGGCTAGTGAATATTCCAATCTGGTAGTCCGACCAGCCTAGTCGATTCAAATCCAAATTTCTTACACTGGTCATGCGTCAACAATCGTCTTCTTCTCTGAAACTACGAAGCCGATTTACTTTAAATTCTGTCTGTACCATCCTTGTGACAGTCACACTTAAATTTGCTCATATCTGATATGATAATGATAATCATTACAATTGGCCTCTTTTAGGGGTCAGCAGAGCTAAAAATAGAAAAGCCTTTAAACATCTTCTTTTACAGAACTAATGGATGGATGATCACCAAACTTTGTCTGTACATAGCATTCTTGGGTAGTCTTTTATCAAGTTTGCTCATATTAATTTGATTAGCCCCTTTTAGGGGTCCGCAGAGCTAAAAATAGAAAAACCTTTAAACATCTTCTTCTACAGAACTAATGGATGGATGATCACCAAACTTTGTCTGTAGCATTCTTGGGTAGTCTTTTATCAACTTTGCTCATATTATTTGATTGGCCCCTTTTAGGGGTCTCTAGGGCTAAAAATAGAAAAACCTGTAAACATCTTCATCTACTGAACCAATGGATGGATGATCACCAAACTTTGTCTGTAGCATTCTTGGGAAGTCTTTTATCAAGTTTGCTCATATTAATTTGATTGGCCCCTTTTAGGGGCCGCTAAAGCTAAAAATAGAAAAACCTTTAAACATCTTCTCCTACAGAACTAATTGATGGATGATCACCAAACTTTGTCTGTAGCATTCTAGGGAAGTGTTTGCTCATATTCATTTTAATTTGGCCACTTTTAGGGGCCGCAAAAGCTA
Organism: Ruditapes philippinarum; assembly: GCF_026571515.1. NCBI lineage: Eukaryota > Metazoa > Mollusca > Bivalvia > Venerida > Veneridae > Ruditapes > Ruditapes philippinarum. Next base: position 19,414 of record NW_026855740.1, on the reverse strand, counting down.
AAAATAGAAAAACCTTTAAATGTCTATTTCTAGAGAACTAATTGATGGATGATCACCAAACTTTGTGTCATCTTATGAAGTCTTTTATCAAGTTTGCTAATATTATTTTGATTGGCCCCTTTTAGGGGCCGCAAAAGCTAAAAATAGAAATACTTTTTAATGTCTATTTCTACACAACTAATCGATGGAAGATCACCAAACTTTGTCTGAAGCATTCTTGGGTAGTTTTTTTTATCAAGTTTGCTCATATTAATTTGATTAGCCCCTTTAACGGGTCTCTATAGCTAAAAATAAAAATACCTTTAAAAGTCTTTTTCTACAGAACAAATGGATGAATGATCACCAAACTTTGTCTGAAGCATTGTTGGGTAGTCTTTTATCAAGTTTGCTCATATTATTTTGATTGGCCCCTTTTAGGGGCCCCTTAAATTAAAAATAGATATACATTTAAAAGTCTATTGCTACAGAACTAATTGATGGATGATTACCAAACTTTGTCTGTAGCATTATTGGGTAGTCTTTTATTAATTTTGCTCATATTAATTTGATTAGCCCCTTTTAGGGGCGGCCAAAATTAAAAATAGAAATATGTTTAAACATCTTCTCCTTCAGAACTAATTAATGGATGATCACCAAACTTTGTATGTAGCATTCTTGGGTACTCTTTTATCAAGTTTGCTAATATTAATTTGATTGGCCCCTTTTAGGGGCCACTAAAGCTGAAAATAGAAAAAGCCTCCGAACATCATTTCCTACTGAAATAATTGATAGATGATCACCAAACTTAGAAGCATTCTTAGGTAGTCTTTTATCAAGTTTGCTCATATTAATTTGATTAGCCCTGTTTAAGCTAAAGCTTAAATGCCACAGGTCATGGCATTTCTTCAAATTATTGTTTAAACATATTCTATGCTCAAATTAAATAGAATATATTGACATTCCAACACTGATAAGCAGTTGTTTCTGGTGAGCGACTCAGGGCCATCATGGTCCTCTTGTCTATGAGATTCACCATGGTCTGGCTGCTATCCCCATTGGAGAATGTGATACACCATGACCAACACCATTGTTATAAATAGGTTTTTCACTAGAGCTTAAGACTTATAAATTCTCCTCCTTTCTAGGATTGAACACCATTGGTACCACCTACCCCCTGCAGGGAAGTCTAGGCTTGCCTAACAAAGTTGCCTCTTTAAATAAGGTCTTTATTATTATTATTATTATTATTATTATTATTATTATTACCCCAGAGAATTTTGGCAGTGCAGCCATAGCTGGCATTGAAAATTTCTCACTATAAATTTAAAGCTCCCTGATTTTATCATTTTTAGCTCGACTATTCGATAAGAATAAGTAGAGCTATTGCAGTCACCCGAGCGTCGGCGTCGGCGTCGGCGTAACCACTTATGCTAAAGTTTTTGTAATAGTTCAAATATTTTCAAAGTCCATTGACATATGGCTTTGAAACTTTGCACACTTGTTCCACCATCATGACCCCAACCTGTAGACAGGAGGAGGTAACTCTATCAAGCATTTTGACAGAATTATGCCCCTTTTTCGACTTAGAATTTACGTTAAAGATTTTTTGTAATAGTTCAAATATTTTCAAAGTCCATTGACATATGGCTTTGAAACTTTGCACACTTGTTCACCATCATGACCCCAACCTGTAGACAGGAGGAGGTAACTCTATCAAGCATTTTGACAGAATTATGCCCCTTTTTCGACTTAGAATTTACGTTAAAGTTTTTGTAATAGTTCAAATATTTTCAAAGTCCATTGACATTATGGCTTTGAAACTTTGCACACTTGTTCACCATCATGACCCCAACCTGTAAACAGGAGGAGGTAACTGTATCAAGCATTTTTTTTACTATCAAGCACCAAGAATAGTCGAGCGTTGCTGTCCTACCGACAGCTCTTGTTAATATTCTTTAATATCCTCTTTTAAATATATTTTTTTTAACTTTCTTACAATTTTGATTCTAAGACAACTCTAAGTCCCTGCGAGGGGCTTGACATTATTGGAAGATAGATGTGTTGTAGGTCAGAATCTCAGATTAACATTTTATAAAAAAAAGTTAAAAATTGGAAAATGTAAACAAAGTGGTATTTTGACTTTCCAGCAAAATATTTAAATATAATACATTCTTGCATGTCATTCCCGTGTGCCTTTTATGAATAAATTTCAATCATAGGATGATGTTATGTTTCCGTTATGAATGAAGACTTTGTAAATTCATACGCTACTATAATAAAAAGTGCTACATGAAAGTATTGGTTTTTAGCTCAACTATTCGATAAGAATAAGTAGAGCTATTGCAGTCACCCGAGCGTCGGCGTCGGCGTAACCACTTATGTTAAAGTTTTTGTAATAGTTCAAATATTTTCAAAGTCCATTGACATATGGCTTTGAAACTTTGCACACTTGTTCACCATCATGACCCCAACCTGTAGACAGGAGGAGGTAACTCTATCAAGCATTTTGACAGAATAATGCCCCTTTTTCGACTTAGAATTTACGTTAAAGTTTTTGTAATAGTTCAAATATTTTCAAAGTCCATTGACATATGGCTTTGAAACTTTGCACACTTGTTCACCATCATGACCCCAACCTGTAGACAGGAGGAGGTAACTCTATCAAGCATTTTGACAGAATTATGCCCCTTTTTTCGACTTAGAATTTACGTTAAAGTTTTTGTAATAGTTCAAATATTTCAAAGTCCATTGACATATGGCTTTGAAACTTTGCACACTTGTTCACCATCATGACCCCAACCTGTAGACAGGAGGAGGTAACTCTATCAAGCATTTTGACAGAATTATGCCCCTTTTTCGACTTAGAATTTACGTTAAAGTTTTTGTAATAGTTCAAATATTTTCAAAGTCCATTGACATATGGCTTTGAAACTTTGCACACTTGTTCACCATCATGACCCCAACCTGTAGACAGGAGGAGGTAACTCTATCAAGCATTTTGACAGAATAATGCCCCTTTTTCGACTTAGAATTTATGTTAAAGTTTTTGTAATAGTTCAAATATTTTCAAAGTCCATTGACATATGGCTTTGAAACTTTGCACACTTGTTCACCATCATGACCCCAACCTGTAGACAGGAGGAGGTAACTCTATTAAGCATTTTGACAGAATTATGCCCCTTTTTCGACTTAGAATTTACGTTAAAGTTTTTGTAATAGTTCAAATATTTTCAAAGTCCATTGACATATGGCTTTGAAACTTTGCACACTTGTTCACCATCATGACCCCAACCTGTAAACAGGAGGAGGTAACTGTATCAGGCATTTTTTTTACTATCAAGCACGAAGAATAGTCGAGTGTTGCTGTCCTACCGACAGCTCTTGTTTTATGCCCCCGCCATATAATGGCTGGGGCATATCCGTCATTCTGTCATTCCGTCATCATCAGTTTCCATTCATTATCTCCCCAACGGTAATACACTTGACAAATGGATATGTCATGAGAAAATTCAGGTCAAGTTTGAATTTGGTCATGGTTCGATAATTTTTGGCAGAGATATGCCCCTTTTACTTTGAAAATAATATGAAATTTTCAGTTTCCGTTCATTATCTCTCCAACTGTATTACACATTCAACTCAGACTTGACAAATGGATATGTCATGAGAAAATACAGGTCAAGTTCGAATTTGGTCATGGTTCGATGATTTTTGGCAGAGTTATGCCCCTTTTACTTTGAAAATAATATGAAATTTTCAGTTTCAGTTCATTATCTCCCCAACGGTATAACACATTCAATTCAAACTTGACATATGGATATGTCAAAGGAATGCGCAGATCAAGTTGGAATTTGGTCATGGGCAGAGTTATGTCCCTTTTACTTTAAAAATAATATGAAATTTTCAGTTTTCGTTCATTATTTCCCCAACATTATTACACATTCAACTCAAACTTGACATATGGATATGTCAAAGGAATGCACAGGTGAAGTTCGAATTTGGTCATGGTTTGATGATTTTTGGCAGAGTAATGCCCCTTTCACTTTAAAAACAATATGAAATTTTCAGTTTTCGTTCATTATTTCCCCAACATTATTACACATTCAACTCAAACTTGACATATGGATATGTCAAAGGAATGCACAGGTGAAGTTCGAATTTGGTCATGGTTTGATGATTTTTGGCAGAGTTATGCCCCTTTCACTTTAAAAACAATATGAAATTTTCAGTTTCCGTTCATTATCTCCCCAACAGTATTACACATTCAACTCAAATTTTACATATGGATACGTTAAAAGAATGTGCAGGCCAAGTTTGAATTGGGTCATGGTTCAATGATTTTTGGCAGAGTTATGCCACTTTCACTTTGAAAAAAGGAAATCTTCAGTTTACATTCATTATCTCCCTAACGGTGTTACACATTCAACAACAAATTAAAGATATGGATATGTCATAAGAATGCATTGGTCAAGTTCGAATTTGGTCATGGTTTGATGATAGCTGACAGAGTTATCCCTCTTGAACTTTGAAAAAAAATCAGAAATTTTAAGTTTCCGTTCATTATCTCCCCAATGGTTGTACACATTCAACTCAAATTTGACGTATAAATACATCTAGGGCATATTAAGCAGTTCAAGTTTGAATTTGGTTGTGGTTTAATGATTTTGGACAAAGTTACCTTTCTTGAATGTTGGAAAAATTTTGAATTTTCAGCACTCATACTTTTGTGGAAATGTACTGTACCTATTATTTTGGCTACAAATTTAATATGCAATAGGAAAATTTACAAAAGACTAACACCGAATAGTTTTAGACCCTTGAACTTTGTATAAAAATGGTTTGTGTTAACATTGAATAGTTTTAAGGGCTCTGAACTTAAAATGAAAAAAATAATTTGTGCAAACAAATTTGGAACTAAACATCGGAAATTTTGGCTGCATGCGGGGGCATCCGTGGCATGATGACACATTTCTATTTGTAATTTCTTTCCAGAATATGATTAATAATTGATGTGAAAGAAAAAGAATCAAACACAGGTGGGAATATATAGCTCTCGGGTAACTGTTAAGCCAAATAATGTTTAGGTTGGCCTATAGCTTGAGGCTATAGTATAAGTAACTTACAGGACTACAAAAATAAAAAGCTTTTGAGAAATAAAAGTAAAAGAAAAAGCATTTCTGGGTTATTTGGGGCCTTTAATTTGCTCAATACAGTTCAACTTGTACAACATGTTTTATTTTATCTTTACATGTCCTCAACAGCAAAAGTTAAATATTGTTCAAGTAAAAAGAATTCTTTCTTTGCTGAGATATTGTTATCATGTTAAAATTTTAAATGTCAATTTCAGACCTTCAAGTATTGGTGAATAAACGCAAGTGAAGTCACTAAAAGGACAGAATGCCGTTTTTCAAAAAGTTCTTAGGAAGTTCAGATGATGTAACTGGTAAAGGGAGGGGAGCTGTAACTCCACCAGGACTTCAAACAATGGGAGCAAATTTACAGCGCAAGTTTGCTAAAGGGGTACAGTATAACAGTAAGTATCAGATTTTGTTGTTGTATTGTAATTATAATAGTAATAATAATAATAAAAGTTTATTCTTGTAACATATAGGACTCAGACCCAAAATACTACATGATACAACAAAAATGAAAATGCAACAAAAATACAATGACTGAGGTGATCATAAGTATGCATTGTTGTGTTGATTGTTCTTTTTGCAAAAAAAGATATCAGCTTTTTATAGGAATGAACCTAAAGATGTTTAAACATTGCAATTTTGGTACTTAAAGATAGCTATACTGTAAAGTAAAGTCTGTAATATACTTATTATCTTTATAGGCTAGCTATGTATAGTGATTTAGGTAACAGATAATGTTCTAATCATATTTATGCAGTCTACTATATTAATCATTAATCAATCATCAGAGATATCTAGTTAGTTACATTTATTTATTGGAAAGAATTAGCATAATTGTCTTTTTTTTTGGAATTGAAACATTCTTATAATCATAGATGATGGAATATAATGTTTATTCAAACTTTGACCAACATTTCCTTCTCAATCAACATATTCAAATTGTTTAAAGTGATTTCCTGTAGAAAATCGTTAAAATGTGTTTTTAAAAATGCCATCTATAGTATATGATAAAGTGACTTTAAAGAATCTGCTACCCAAATATCTTAAGCAGTGAACTATTTTGGAGCTCATTAATAGCCTAATTCAGTCAAACTAAATTTGGTTAACAAAATAATAAAAACAAGTAGTATACAAGTTAAAGTATTATACACTGTACAATTAAAATTATCTGTGCAAATGAATAAGTCTCTTAATAAATTTTGCATGAGACTATAATAATTTTATACTATCATGTACAAGTAATGCATGTTTCGTTTATATGAAAGTTTAATTCATTACAGTGAAAGTGGTAATTAGGGGAGACAGAAATGTAGGAAAGACTTGTTTGTTTCATAGACTCCAAGGTCAGAAATTTACAGAAGAATATATACCTACAGATGAAATACAGGTGATTACAGGGTTTTAAAAGTTTGCAACCCACAATCAAAATTTAGTAAACCATTTGCCTGTTGAAATTGTAAGGCTTTTAATTTTAACACATAGAGTATATTGAATGAGTGTTGATGCAATACTGAATTTATTGAACAAGTTTTGAATAAAATTTTATTATGAGAGCCTCTCTGAGTAGCATAATTAGCTAATATTATTTTATTCAACAAGTTCATAAATTTAGTACTGAACCTACACTCATTCAATATCCTCTGTGTATATATAAAAATAGAATATAATATTCTATTTATCACATATCCAAAATAAGAACTGTTGACAGTAAAAATAAATCACTTTTTCATTGACTAGTTTATAGTATAGCCAAACATTTAGCGCATCTATACTGCATACTTGTACAACACAAATGAGGTCACGTCGAAATATATGCATGACCCTGCAATACCATTTTTTACGGAGTCCTAAAAGTAGCATGGGCATGTGATGAATTTTATTAGTAGTCTAAAGCATATCAGTATTAATATTGTACGATTATTGCAGCTTATATCCATGCTATTTTACCTTTATCAGAAAAGTCACAGGGACCATGGAAAGGGGAAAATTGTGTAGTAGAAAATAGGGTGGAAAATTAGAAACAGAGAAAATAGTTCATTTTATTAATGTTAAATTGTGATACAACACCATAATTGTTACAAATTAAAAAAGATATGTACCTCTCCTTTGGTAAAATGTTTTATTTTGTTTTTTCAAATTTTAAAAAGAAAAATTTTACTTGTGAAGGGATTATTTTTCTCAGACAAAATTGAAAAATATACACTCTTTGAAAAGGGGAATGTAGTTCAATGCACCGAATATTGATATAGTTTAGTTTCATTGTTCCCTTTGTATATTTTCAGGTTGCTAGCATACAGTGGAACTACAAAGCAACAGATGATGTTGTGAAGGTAGAAGTGTGGGATGTTGTTGATAAAGGAAGGAAGAAAAAGAAGAAAGAAGGGTTAAAATTGGCAACAGACGAGGTTTTTAAAAAATTTTTCCTGTTTTTGTTTTATTTACAAAATTCTTTACCATGTATATAAGATTTTGTAATGTGCAATGCAAATGACTTTTAATCGATGATGTGAATAATTAAATGGAGGAACGTTGTTAATTTTCATATTGGATTACTTAATTTTTAGCTTCATCCTTTACAAGTGTTCCAACTGCAAACAGCTTGTATTAATTAAACAAACATCTTTTCCCCCCTCTTTTTCACTTCAACAAAATTAATATCTTTATGGAAATATTGCCTTGATCATACTTGATATGGAAAGGCATGTAACATAACATGCCAAATTTATGTAAGAAAATATTCCAGCCAATCAGTAGTCATGTACTCTGCACATACCCAAATTAAATCATTTGAAATTAGAGGTGTAACGATTCATCGATGCATCAATACATCGCGATCTGCCCTGTCCTCGATGTATGCATCGTAATGAATTTATAAATTCCAATATATCAGGATGCAATACATATTTCACCACCTGATGCATCGATATAGCGGGAAAGTATAGCAATACACTAATAGTTACGGTATAATGAAAAATCCTTAAGTAAAAAGTAAAAATCCTTAAGTAATAATTAAGTAATGTAAATTGTTGAAAGATCAAAACTTGAAAATAAGTTATAACAACAAGTCAAAGAGTTTATTGTTTTGTTATTGTAATAGTTTTATATTTCATTCCTAATTATACTGTGAACAAATTACCAAGTTTTTTATATAGATAAAGTCTGAAAGCAGTATTGTTCATATTGCATCGAACATAGAATCGCAATATGATCGCATTTTTATAAAAGTGGGGGCAATAAATGTGAATCGCATCGTTGAAATTTGCGAACGTAAATATGTTCGGAAAAAAAAAATGAAAATGCAACCCCTATTTAAACCCAAAAATTTTGCTTTTTTCCAAAAAGGGTTCCCGGTTTTCAATTTGGGGGTTTTTGGGGTATCTTTTTTCCGTGAAAAATACTAGAAATCCCAAATTTAGAGCTGTGTCAGTTTGAAAAAAAAATGTTTGTAATTTCACGTATTATGTTTTTAGCTTCAACCATTACAAGTTGCACAGCTTGTATTCATTTAACAAAATCATCTTTTTCTTTAATTTTTGTACATGTCAAAATTGTTTTAATTACTGGAAATATTTCCGCGATCATAATTTCAGGATGATCAGAATGACGCAGAGCCGTGTCTGGATGCTGACTTTGTAGATGTATATAAGGGAACAAATGGGGCCGTCCTCATGTATGATATAACCAAACAGTGGTAAGGGAACTGTTACTGGCACTTGTTTAGTTTTCCTTATTGCTTTATCACTAGATCTGTGCATTGTGTTATAATTTACACTAGTAGTCTGATAGATAAATCTTGTAAATGAATGACTAGATATTTAAACATGGGTTTATATTTCCTGGTCATGGCACCAATATCGGTAAGTGTAATATACTATAGAAAACAATGCTCAACATGTTGTGTCTGGTTGATACACTTGTTCAAAACTACAAATGTTTCATACTACAAAACATAGGAAGTGATGTTCTCTAACATCATGCATACTTTGGCATCATTTAAGGGCACATGCATATGAGCGTATTCCTAACAAAAACTTAATTTATAGACCATTTTATCAACATGCATTATGCTGTATATAGTTAATTAACGAGAAGCTTGTTCATGCTCGAAAGTTGCTTTAAGAGATTGAGTTTGTCAATATTAACTAATATCTTGTAAACTCCTTAATTTTAATAAAATTTAGAAGAAAAAAAAATGATTGTTTTACTTAGGTACTCCATCATTTGTAGAGTAAGAATTCAGCTTTGTTTTGAATGTCAAGTTTATAAATACAGATGATAAATTTTATTTAACCCGACATATCTCCAATATGACTTATTATATTTTTAAGGCAGTAAGAGACTTACTCAGTAAATTTTACATTACAGGACATATGATTATGTTGAGAAAGAGATGGAGAGAATTCCTCCCAGTATTCCAGTGTTGATACTTGGTAACCATAGAGATATGGGACATCATAGAACAGTCCTGGAGGATAAAGCTAGATACTTTGTTGAAAGTCTGAATAGGTAACTTGAATATTTTATTGTCATTATCTATCAGTTTTTCCCCATGCTAATGAATTTTTTTTAGGCTGGATGTGTCAAATGGTTACTGTATTTTTGTGAAAGATTCATTTCAATTCAGATAAGACATTTATGTAGGTAACAAAAAATCACAGGAATAGTGTGAAATAAAATATTTTTGTAACAAATTTATTTTATAGATGCTGGTAGTCATAATGAACGGCCAGTAAAAAGTAATTTCTGTCAATGCATCTAGAAAATCACTTAGTTTATATATCTATTACTTAAGGTACATGTACTTAACAGGACTTTTGTTATTGAATTCTTTGAATTTAAAAATAGGCAGTTTCAAATTTAAAGTTGTACATTATTAATGTAATTAACCTCTTGAGATTTTGTACAGTAAGGACTCCACTAAGTCTTTTGTCATGACAGGACTGGAAATACTTTTTTGAGATTTGCTGTAGGCCTGGATCAATAAGTTGTTTGCAAAATTTCAGATCATTTGCTCATTCCGTTTTTGCAGAATAATCATTTTAATTGTGCAAAATGCCTTTTAAAAAATCAAAGCATTTTAAACTATTAACTCAATTGTAGCAAAGAGTCACACTAACTGAAGTTTCTGTATTTAGGTATAATCTTTTGCATATTAATTTCTTTTTTCATTTTAAATGCCCCAGTTGATCTATGTAATAAGTAAAAATTTTTATATATTTTATCTCTCGGACCTCTTTGGAGCTCCTTTTATAGTTACTGTAATGAATTTGTTATCTTTGATTTATTGAGTTATCTTATTAATATCAACATTTCAATAATTACAGACCAAAGGGATCTGGCCAGATACGCTATGCTGAGGCTTCAATGAGAAATGGATTTGGTCTCAAATATATTCATAAATTCTTTAATCTGCCATTTCTTCAACTTCAAGTAAGTTTACTTTCTTTTCATAGTACAATAACAATTGTTGATTAGATGCATACTGGATATGTTTATTTATTCTTGCATATATTTTTGTAGAATACATGTAAATGTATGTTAAGTAGTTTTTCCATGAAAGGATATTGGGATACAGTCAAACCCGATAGGGCCATCTAAGGGAGAGACTGAACATGTCCTTTATAGACATGTGGTCTTTATTTGGAGGTTTACTTTATTTTTATAATCAATGAAGGGTTATCTCAGAGTGGCTTTTTAGCACATACACAAGGTGATTATTATTCAGAGGTGGTCTTAAATACAGGTTTGCTATATGCCTTACTAACACTTTAAAGTAAGATAAATAAAAAGAAAATCTCATCAGAGGTCTTACTTTATGAAACAATGCAATCCAGGCAGAGTGGTTTACTTTCCTGACTTGTAATCACTTGTTCAAAATCCTTTAACATTTCTCCTAGTGTCGACAACTGAATATGCCCATGGAACCAGTAGATAATCTGGTACATTCAGGTGCCCTCTGATAATGGTCTGCACTGTTTTTTATTCAGTCAGTAAATATTTTGAAATTTGTCATAAAAAAGATGAATAGTTTTGTCCAGATTGAAAAATGGACATGTCAATTTACGATATTGAGCATGATGAAGGTTATTCAAATACAACCATACTGTTAGTGTTAATGTGATATGAATTCTATATATGATAGGACATATATGTTGATATAACTGTTTACAGAGAGAAACATTGTTAAAACAGTTGGAGATTAACTCTGAAGATATACGATGTACCGAAGAAGAGCTGGATATACACGAGGAATCTGAGGAACAAAATTATGATGTGTATGTTTGTAGGATAATAACACTTTTGAAAGTTTTGAAAATGTTTTAAAATTTGAAATATTAAATTATATAAGTTTTTAATAAATTTTTAATTAATAATTTTAACCATCGTCAGATACCCATGGCTGAACCATTAAAATTTATCAGCCTTGGGATTTTTCACAGATATCCAGTCGATAAGAGGTGTGTCAAAAACAGCTTTTTCATTAGTTGCCTCAGGATTTCATGAGGTGATTAAAACCAATCAAAACGCTCGTTCTATACAGTTTGGTGAAACGTTAATTCTAGAAAAAAAATTACTAATGTGCTCTCTGCTCGTGGAATAATTTAGTTTGGGAATAGTTTTGCCTTTCATATTTGCAAGACAAGTTAAACAGGTTTACACCGTGGGCGCTGCTATTTTATTTCTGATAGTTGTTTACCATTGCTGTCGAAGAACATAAATTTTGCTAAACACAATTTCATTGATAGATAATTTATTTAAGCACATGTTGCTGAATATTGCTGAATATCAACGAAATTTGATTCATTTTACCCACAGTTGATTACATGTTATGTTACATGTTAATCAACCATGGGTATCAGACGATGAATTTTAACTTCAAAGAATGTTAGTTGTGATATTCTCAACCAAAATAAAAGAGCCTTTAAAGAGTTTTCAATGACATAGAATTAATGTATGGAATATACATATAGAAAAAGTATTGAAATATATTTGTATACATTACAGGTTTATTGATCAACTGGCAAAGAAGAGACGTGACCAACAAGACTCTAAGGGTGTTCAGGGAATAATGACTGCCCCACCACCACATTCACTACCAGTTAAACCTAGTACCTTGTCTAATGGTTAGTTATGTTCTGCGTTCTTTTATTACAATGTAGATGTTTTCACTTATTGTCCTTAGTTTATACAAATTTATTTAAGTTTTATCATATTAAAAGCTATTAACTTCTAGAAACACTCTCAAATCTTTTCCTGCAACCAACCAGTACTAAGCAATGAATGTAAAGTTTCGTAATGGCTTGTCCCTGACAGGGTTGGAACCTATGTTGACAGCAATCCTTAGACTAATATTCTGACACCTTTACCACTCGGCCATGCCGCCACTTATTGTCCTTATATTTTATCATGTCATTAATTTCTCAGCCCTTATAAAAAAATTTACAGAGAAAACAATTTGATTCATCCCTGAATATGACTTTTTTCCCCACTATCTTCTATAGTTTCATCATTTTGCAGTACATTTTACTTTTTTATCAGCTTTGTCTAGAATTGACACAAAATGTATTTACATTTAAAAATAAAGTACATAAATTAGTTAGTTTTATCCTGGATACAGAAAAATTTAACCTACTGTTAACATAAGCTTGTAGTAAAAAATATTCTTTGGCTATACAATAGTGATTTGAAGTAACAAAAGTAAACCCTGTTGTAAAATTTTTATTTCATGTTTATCAATGCTTTATTTGGCACAGTTCCACGCTCAGTATCAGCTCCTGCCATTCAGAAGTCAGCTGTCACTCCAGATGCCAATCACAGTGTAACCACTCCTACTTCTTCATTGGCCACACCTTCTCCTGTGTCAAATACACCAATCACAGAAGTTCCAGAACCTGAGCCTCAATCTCAAGAACAGAATAAGCCAACACAACAAAAAGAAACTGTCAAACCTGTAGAGCAGAAGTCAGGGTTTTTCTCCAGATTGTTTGGTAAACAAAACACACAAGCACAAGGGCCGTCTGCTGAAGTAAAACCAGAGGCTGTTGAAGAGCCAACTACACCTGTGAAGAGTGTTGAAGATTTTGTCCCAGATACTGGAGAGCTTGATGATAGTTTCCTTGATGATACCAAAGAGGTGAAGGACGTTTCTAGGGGCAGTAGTAAAGAGCCAAATAGTGATAGGTTAGTATCGCTTTTAACTTAATTTACAAATGTTTTTTTACTGTTTTTGGTAAATTTGTGTCCAAAAGAAGCATGACATTACAGATAATAAAGTAAATAAATATTGTTTAATTAGGAGGCTATCAGCTGATTTGTAGGTACATGTACATGTAATAGACAAAACCTTGGTTTTCATTGCTTTTGACATTTGATTACTCAACAGTTTGTTGCTGCTTGCTGTTAGGTAAACTTTATCTGAACTTATTGTATTTTAGTGCATTAGATCAAAGTTATGAATTGCACTGAAATAAACGTTAATTTCCAGATTGCAACTCTATTAATAATAGCCAATTTTTAAGCAAAGTTTAAATAGAAAAACTAAAGTTTATCTCAAAGTGTGTCAGTGTTTTTTTGATATTTCTCTTTGAATGTTCATTAGAAAAAATGTTCCTGAATAACTTTACCCAAAACCATTTACCAAGTACTCAAATATTGATTTTATTTTTCATATTTTATTTTACTCTAGTGAGGATGAAGATGGTGGTAATCCAATGGTAGGCTGGTTTCCAGGATAGATCCTTGATTCTTGAAGATGAAATAGAAGCCAGTAAATCCTCCCAACAGGGAACCAGTCGGCCTAAAATTACACAAGACATAGATTTATCAAGTGACGATGAAGACACTACGCATTCCAATACACAAACTGTGAAATATGATGAAGATTATTTGTCGTCTGATGACAATAAGAAAACTGTAAAAGCTGCTTACAACAATGCAAAAACTAAAAAAAGTGTTAGTGATGAAAATAGTGCCAAAAAAAATAGTTCCGATATGCATGACTTGGAAAAGAAACCGAAATCAAACTCTGTGTCATCCGGAAGTGATAAAGAAGCGGTTGTGAAATCTGGGTCACATCTAGGCATTGATTCTATAAATAGCACAAAGACACATAGTAGAACAGGATCTTTGTCATCTAATGCTACAAGTGACACAGAAAAAAATATATCTAATAATATCAGCAATAGTTTAAATAAACAGACAGGTAATTCTCATTCTAGGAAAATCTCGTCTGATTCAAGTAGATCCGATCATGTGACAAATTCCACCAATCATAAGACAGAAGAGAAATCGTCCAATCAAGATTCCGATTCCGAGTCCGATGACCAAATAACCGTGCTTCAGGATGCGGACATTAATCCCGAAGATTTTGGTGGTGCCGATGTGTTTAATGATTGGCTGAACAAACAAGAGGTAAAAACTTTTTTCCTATAGGCCAAGTTGATTCTCTCTCATTCTTGAATTAGAACATTTGGGAATTAAAGGTAATACGGTAGTCTAAATTCTCTCAATGAATAATTGAGGTGTCCTGAATAAAAATGATACAAAATGAATTCTTCTGTATAATATTTTTTCATGTTTGGTACTCTAAGTATTGACTGGGAACTTGTACTTTATGTCTGAGCTCATCATTAATATTTATACATAAGAGTCATTGGCTGATTTATCTTCAGCCATGTTGACTTTGCCAGACAATAAAAAAAAGGGGAAGTACATTACATTTTGCAAGGTTGCAGTGCTGAAAATAGTCCTAAGTATGTGATCAATGTAAGAAAAAATATAAAAGAAATTGAAAACGTCGTGGTGTGAGGGTTTTAGACCACAATATGCACCAGTTGCTATTGTACTGTGACAGAATGATATATTGTTGCATGTCTAATAATCAAATATAAATGTAGAGGTTTTTTCCTTTGTTTTCATTTTCTAGTACATGTATATCAAATGACACATTTCATTTTTATTCAGAAATTGAAATAAAAAAAATTACTTATTATAAGGGCTTAAAATTTATATATCACAAAATTTAACTTTGAACAATTACATTAATGATAGTGATTAAACACAAGTAGTAATTATTTAATTTATTTATGGTTATTTCAGACAGTTAAGAAAGAAAAACCTTCCATTGTAGCAGATGCTGGGGATAGTCAGGAGAAAAAGAAAACAAAAAGTATATTAATACTCTCTTTATCTTTGTACTTAGCTGTGTTAAAGCAGTCTGCAGTTTTTATTTTTGTTGGAAAAAAATTTCTGTGTTGTTTCAAACTAAGTATTTCTGTAATGTTATCTTGGAAAAGTGCATCATATCACTGTTAATATGTAATTTTATCTTGGAAAAGTGAATCATATCACTGTTAATATGTAATTTTATCTTGGAAAAGTGAATCATATCACTGTTAATATGTAATTTTATCTTGCAAAAGTGCATCATATCACTGTTAATATGTAATTTTATCTTGGAAAAGTGCATCATATCACTGTTAATATGTAATTTTATCTTGGAAAAGTGCATCATATCACTGTTAATATGTAATTTTATCTTGGAAAAGTGAATCATATCACTGTTAATATGTAATTTTATCTTGGAAAAGTGAATCATATCACTGTTAATATGTAATTTTATCTTGGAAAAGTGAATCATATCACTGTTAATATGTAATTTTATCTTGGAAAAGTGAATCATATCACTGTTAATATGTAATTTTATCTTGGAAAAGTGCATCATATCACTGTTAATATGTAATTTTATCTTGGAAAAGTGCATCATATCACTGTTAATATGTAATTTTATCTTGGAAAAGTGAATCATATCACTGTTAATATGTAATTTTATCTTGGAAAAGTGAATCATATCACTGTTAATATGTAATTTTATCTTGGAAAAGTGAATCATATCACTGTTAATATCAAAGCTTCCCGAGAGCTATTAATAAAGTGACAGCGATGTTTCTTAAAATAGAAGATCTGGGAAATAAATAGTCCACTTTTCTTATTTACATCTATTGAGCAGAAAGGTAGGTTAGATGTATCAAGAAATTTTATTTTCCACCTTAATTCTTTTGATTTGACGATTATATGAAAAGATTTATCTAAACATATTTAATTATTAACATATGTTTAAAAAGTTAGGATATTTAACCTTAAGAAAAACTGAAGACTGCTTTAATCTTAGTCACAGTAAAATATGGAAAAAGATGAAATAAATTTCATCAACTTTTTGTTAACAGGCTTCACACTGTATATCTTAGGCTTTGTTAAATACTAATTTTGATTGAAAACCATTTTGTAAAGAATCCATATTATGCAAAATAAGTTATAATTGCATATTACTTTTTGAAGTCTGTATATGAGATAATGTTTTAAAAACTTTTATGACAGAAGTCTGTATATGAGGAAGGTGTTGTGTAAATACCACCATTGTTATTGTCATAAAATCTTTCAATTAATTTAGCTGTCAGGCTAACAAGACCTATACTATGTTTGTGTGACATAAAATCACACCAGTTTGAGCCTCAGATAAAACATTCTGCTGATGTCCTTGTTTGTGCTTGAAATAATGCACGTAGAGGCACCAGAACCAGAAGTCTTCCTCGACCAGTAATGCTAGAAAGGTGCCATATAACCTTTACTATGTCGAAGCTAAAATCCAATGAAAATAAAACACACACAAACAAAAGAATAAAAGTGACATGTGAGGAATTTCTATACAAGTTGAAAGTTACCACATCATCAACTTAGTGCAGTAACCGGTTAACTTCTATTGAATTATATAAGGGGTTTACCTGTTAATGCACTAAGGTGATGAATGACATGTATGTGGTAATAAAGTGAGGATTATGGGGTCATTTGCCAGTAATTCAGTTAAAAAAGCTTTTCTTTAACTTTAACAATTAATAATGCAACCATTTTTTTACCCTAGAAATATCAAATCATCATAGTAAGAAAAGAATATTTTCGGTATTTCAGAAAAGAGTCAGAAACATGTTGAAAGTAGTGATGGTGGAGTAGAGAAAGAGACAAAGAAGAAGAAAAAGAAGAAGAGAGACAAGGTAAAATGCAAGAAATCTATAAGTGCAAATTACTCTATTTCTGTCATAATTATCATGAAAAATTTGTTCCAAAATCACTAAATCCATGTTTTTTTTTTACTAAATCCATGGTTTTTTTTCTAAAAAAAGAGTGGGGCAGTCTTTTTTATGCCCCCACAATGTGGGAGCATATAGCGTTGCACTTGTCCGTTCGTCAGTCCGTCCGTCCCGGAATCTTGTGAACGCAACTCCTCTCAAACCAGATGGCAGATTTTGCTTTAACTTACAGGGATGAACAACCTGAATGTGTAGATGATAGTAAAGGAAGGAATTTTCGCTACGACCAAATTTAACAGAATTATGGCCCTTTGTTGATTTTTTCACTGGATACTATGTAGAAATTTTGTGAACGCAACTTCTCTTAAACCGGATGGCAGATTTTGCTTAAACTTACAGGGATGAACAGCCTGTGTAGATGTTAGTAAAGGAAGGAATTTTTGCTGCGACCAAATTTAACAGAATTATGGCCCTTTGTTGATTTTTTCACTATATACTATGTAGAAATTTTGTGAACGCAACTCCTCTTAAACCGGATGGCAGATTTTGCTTAAACTTACAGGGATGAACAACCTGAAGGTGTAGATGGTATTAAAGGAAGGAATTTTCGCTGCGACCAAATTTTACAGAATTATGACCCTTTGTTGATTTTTTCACTATATACTATGTAGAAATTTTGTGAATGCAACTTCTCTTAAACCGGATGGCAGATTTTGCTTAAACTTACAGGGATGAACAACCTTAATGTGTAGATGGCAGTAAAGGAAGGAATTTTTGCTGCAACCAAATTTAACAGAATTATGGCCCTTTGTTGATTTTTTCATTATATACTATGTAGAAATTTTGTGAACGCAACTCCTCTTAAACCGGATGGCAGATTTTGCTTAAACTTACAGGGATTAACAACCTTAATGTGTAGATGGGAGTAAAGGAAGGAATTTTTGCTGCGACCAAATTTTACAGAATTATGGCCCTTTGTTGATTTTTTCACTATATACTATGTAGAAATTTTGTGAACGCAACTCCTCTTAAAACGGATGGCAGATTTTGCTTAAACTTACAGGGATGAACAACCTTAAGTTGTAGATGGTAGTAAAGGAAGGAATTTTTGCTGCGACCAAATTTAACAGAATAATGGCCCTTTGTGGATTTTTAGTTTTCAACTTGCGGCACATGTAGTCCAAAAAATATTTGACCTAGAGTCATAAAATTGACGGAACAGTGGCGTGTGGGGGCATCCGTGTCCTATGGACACATTTCTAGTTTATTTATAATTTTCATATTGTATCATTAACATTTTCCAGACTCACTAAAAACGCACTTTTCCATGTGTAAAACTTTCATAGAAATGGTTATGTTAAAGATTTTCAGGATTTGGTTTTAAATTTCTATCATGCACCCATATAAAATCATAATGTTTCATTTATAAAGTGATGTTTTCTTTAATTTTCTGAGGTTTCAACAAAAATCTTGTCAATGTAATGTTTCCATCTTCATTGCAATACTATTGTTAAAATGTGAAAATAAATATTTTTTGTATTTTTTATTTTTTCTAAGCCATATATTTAATTGTTCAGTGTGTCCTACATATAAATTGATTATAGTTTTATTATGTATATGTAAACATACACAATTTGAGTTAAGTTTAGTTGAATAAGTAAAGTATTTCAAAAGATTGGCTTTTATAATGGTGACTGACCAATAATTGATAATGAAAAATGTTTATGGTACCATATGAAAATTACTTGAATTATAAAAAAGACTGCCCCACTCTTTTTAAGAATTGAATGTTATCAGTACATTCTAAGTGATATATATAGAGATTTCCGTCTTTCATGTGATTAGTGACAGCAAAAATATATGATTGAACACAATAATGGCAAAATGTTATTTTTACATGTTCATTTAGATAGACATACATGTAATGTCACTTTCAAGAAGTCTTTGCTTATATATACATGCGGGTAGTTTATGTCAACCCCACGCCTATAAAGGTATTGGCACAAACCACTTTAATCATTGCAAAAAAAAAGAATATATTTCTTTGCCATGACAAAGGTTTATATTGACTTTTAAGGATGAAGACAGGACCGAGAAAAAGACCAAGAAAAAGGAACGGTCAAAAAGTGAAAAAGAAAGTATCAAAGATTCTGATGCTCAGAAAAAGGACAAGAAAAAGAAGAAGAAAACACTAGAGGAGGAGGGTGAAGGAATGGA
>NW_026855739.1:0-2500 GCF_026571515.1 Ruditapes philippinarum | reverse complement strand
CACAGAGACCAAGTGTGTGAAGTTTCAATCCATTCCCTTCAGTAGTTATGGAGATACCAGCTTATATGCAAAAACTTAACCAAGAATTTCTAAGTCGAAAAAGGGGCATAATTATGTTAAAAAGCAAATCAGAGTTATGGGACTTGTGCCAATCATCTAAGATAATCACAGAGAACAAGTGTGTGAAGTTTCAATCAATTCCCTTCAGTAGTTATGGAGATACCAGCTTACATGCAAAAACTTAACCAAGAATTTCTACGTCAAAAAAGGGGCATAACTATGTAAAAAAGCAAATCAGAGTTATGGGACTTAAGCCAATTATCTTAGATAATCACAGAGAACAAGTGTGTGAAGTTTCAATCCATTCCCTTCAGTAGTTATGGAGATACCAGCTTACACGCAAAAACTTAACCAAGAATTTCTAAGTCGAAAAAGGGGCATAATTATGAAACAAGAGCTGTCGGTAGGACAGCAACGCTCGACTATTCTTAGTGCTTGATTGTAAAAAAAAATGCTTGATACAGTTATCTCCTCCTGTTTGCAAGTTGGGGTAATGATGGTGAACAAGTGTGCAAAGTTTCAAAGCCATATGTCAATGGACTTCGAAAATATTTGAGGTATTACAAAAACTTTAACATAAATTCTAAGTCGAAAAAAGGTGCATAATTCTGTCAAAATGCTTGATACAGTTACCTCCTCCTGTTTACGGGTTGGGGTAATGATGGTGAACAAGTGTGCAAAGTTTCAAAGCCATAGGTCAATGGACTTTGAAAATATTTGAACTATTACAAAAACTTTAACGTAAATTCTAAGTCGAAAAAGGAGCATAATTCTGTCAAAATGCTTGATACAGTTACCTCCTCCTGTTTACAGGTTGGGGTAATGATGGTGAACAAGTGTGCAAAGTTTCAAAGCCATATGTCAATGGACTTTGAAAATATTTGAACTATTACAAAAACTTTAATGTAAATTCTAAGTCGAAAAAGGGGCATAATTCTGTCAAAATGCTTGATACAGTTACCTCTTCCTGTTTACAGGTTGTCGTAATGATGGTGAACAAGTGTGCAAAGTTTCAAAGCCATATGTCAATGGACTTTGAAAATATTTTAACTATTACAAAAACTTTAACATAAGTGGTTACGCGGACACCGACGCGGACGCCGACGCTCGGGTGACTACAATAGCTCTACTTATTCTTATCGAATAGTCAAGCTAAAAAAGCAAATCAGAGTTATGGGACTTGTGCCAATCATCTTAAATAATCACAGAGAACAAGTGTGTGAAGTTTCAATCAATTCCCTTCAGTAGTTATGGAGATACCAGCTTACATGCAAAAACTTAACCAAGAATTTCTAAGTCGAAAAAGGGGCATAATTATGAAAAAAAGCAAACCAGAGTTATGGGACTTATGCCAATCATCTTAAATAATCACAGAGAACAAGTGTGTGAAGTTTCAATCCATTCCCTTCAGTAGTTATGGAGATACCAGCTTACATACAAAAACTTAACCAAGAATTTCTAAGTCGAAAAAGGGGCATAATTGTGAAAAAAAGCAAATCAGAGTTATGGGACTTGTGCCAATCATCTTAAATAATCACAGAGAACAAGTGTGTGAAGTTTCAATCAATTCCCTTCAGTAGTTATGGAGATACCAGCTTACATACAAAAACTTAACCAAGAATTTCTAAGTAAAAAAAGGGGCATAATTATAAAAAAAAGAAAATCAGAGTTATGGGACTTGTGCCAATCATCTTAGATAATCACAGAGAACAAGTGTGTGAAGTTTCAATCCATTCCCTTCAGTAGTTATGGAGATACCAGCTTATATGCAAAAACTTAACCAAGAATTTTTATGTCGAAAAAGGGGCATAATTATGAAAAAAAGCAAATCACAGTTATGGGACTTGTGCCAATCATGTTAAATAATCCAAAGAACAAAAGTGTGAAGTTTCAATCCATTCCCTTCAGTAGTTATGGAGATACCAGCTTGCACGCAGAAACTTAACCAAGTTAATCACAGAGAACAAAAGTGTGAAGTTTCAATCCATTCCCTTCAGTAGTTATATAGATACCAGCTTACACGCAAAAACTTTACCACAGGGACGCCGACGCTCACAAATGTAATCTAAAATGTCCTTATTACAATCTTTCATTCCTTTGTATTTTACTAGTAAAAAGAGCAAAATTAACAATAATTGCTTCTATTCTAGTTCATCCTATTTCAAGTGATATTGTTAGTACCATAAAAAGTTGTTATTTACTTTGGTATAAATTGAACAGAGGTGTGAAGGTGTGACAGGCAACAAAAGACTGTTGTGTGTTAAATGAAAGATGATTGCATTGTTTTACAGTTGACTGGTATACTAACCCCCCGTTCACACAGAGCTGTGACTTTAGGACGATTCATGCCAATCAAGCCACGATCTGAAAAAGTATTGGATCGGGGTCGATCGGCGTGGAAATCGAACAATTTGGCAAATTTTGGTCTTAAATTAACGAC
>NW_026855738.1:0-45229 GCF_026571515.1 Ruditapes philippinarum | reverse complement strand
GATCCTGACTGAAGACCAAGTTTCCATAGCCATAATCCCATATTTTATAGTGATACCCATATACCAGGGTAGAACACCACTGTATTTTGTAGTTACCATTTTAGATACCCCATCAACCCTATAGCATTTCATGGTAATTCCTACCATAGAATTTGTACCAGACCACAGGCAAGACGTGACACCGTATTTGTCAAGCCTTTCATTTCATCTTATATTATACATCATTCTAGACGTAACAGAAGAATAATCCTGACCTAAGACGAGGAGCCCAAGTCAGAGCCATCCACAGAATATACTATATACAAATTTTATTGTTTGTGAAATGTATATTTAATAAATTGTTGTGTTAATCTTATTTCAGGTGTCCGTATCTTTTAGTCCTTGTGTCCCTATTTTCCCTTATCCATTTACGTGTGTTTGAGAAGAACCCACGTGTCGATATTGAAGTGTGTCCGGGCTAGCAGACCACGGGTACGTTTCAATAATCACCGATAATGTCACACAGTTCCGTGTAGCCTCTATCAGTTTTCAGTCTCCAGTTTAAATCAACCTTTAATAAACAAGAAATAATTTAAATAAAAAATGTAACTGTAGAAACATTACATTTTAAAGGTCGATCTTTATTTCTTTTGTTTGTTACATTTTTTATATCTTATTGATCAGGCAGACAAATCTTTCTTTCAGAATATAATGAAATAGTCCTTTAAAACACTTTTTGTTATGAATTTAATTAACTTTAGTGAGAACGTATTCTATGTTTGTCTGGATCTTTAAGGCAACATAGACAATCATATTTTAACCACCATTTCTCAAGTGTATCTTATAAGTGTACATTTACTCCATGGCACATTAAAGTTGTTATATCCTATTTTTATTTATCAATAGGATTTTTTTTTTCAAATTCGAGCACGACACAATGGCTTGCATCTATTCTGTTGCCGTCTTGTCCAACATCTCTCTCCAGATTAAACTCCGCGGTTAGGATAATCCA
Organism: Ruditapes philippinarum; assembly: GCF_026571515.1. Taxonomy (NCBI): domain Eukaryota; kingdom Metazoa; phylum Mollusca; class Bivalvia; order Venerida; family Veneridae; genus Ruditapes; species Ruditapes philippinarum. The sequence goes on along the minus strand of NW_026855738.1, from coordinate 44,238 downwards.
CTCCCGGAGATTAATTGGATCAGGATTCAACTGAAAACGCTGCACGTAAAATGGGGCTGCTGACCTGTTACAGTTTTTAAAGTGAACATTGCTCTGGTTCCCAACATCCTATAGAGAATGTGGAAGTTATTAACATGTTCATCAAATTATAATGTTTGGTTTTAAATTGTTATATGCCTTTGTGTTTGTTACCCCTCGCCGAAAGGCGACATGGGATATAGAAATAGTCTCCGTCCGTCCGTCCTTCCGACATTTTTTTCCGGAGCATATTTCAGAAAGTATTTGAGGTATCAACTTGAAACTTCATAATTGTCCTTTGCTACGTATTTTTTCAAAAAAAAATTTGTCCAGAGCATGACTCAAAAAGCTTATGAGATATCATTATGAAATTTCATAGGTGGATAGATCTCACTCAGGAGGTGTGCAGTGCACAAGATTGATAACTCTTCCCATTATAAGTTTTGAGTTATTGCCTTTTGTTATTTTTCATACTTTTTGTCCGCAGCATATCTCAAAAATCTTTGAGATATCAACTTGAAACTAATTTGCAACGGAGTCAGACGAATGGTGTCTTAAGGGTTGTCTGTAAAAAATAGTGTTTTTCATGACGTTTTTTTTTACACTTTACATACAGAAAGAACAAATCGCAGGACTAAAAAATGACCATGCCACGCGGAAATCTCCTGGAAATATTTTTTGGGTTAGAGCTTTTGTATTCATTTTGTGCAAAGAAGACCCACTTAAGTTGTACAAAAACGATTTTGCAACGAAATCAGACGGATGGTGTCTTAACGGTTGGCTCTAGAATATGGTGTTTTTATGCACTTTATATACAGAAAGAACAAATCGCCGGTCCACAAAATGACCATGCCACCCAGAAATCTCCTGGAAATAATCTTTGGGTTAGGCCTTGGTCTTCATTTTATGCAAAGAATACTCTCTGAAGTTGTACAAAAACAAATTTTCAACAGAATCAGACTAATGGTGTTTAAAAGGCGGATGATTGAATATGGTGTTTTTAACGAACGAAATTTTTTAGACTTTTATATACTTACAGAACTAATCGCCGGTCCAAAAAACCTTCATTTTATTCGGGCCCCTTGCTATCATGAGGCTTATATTGCTGTGAAGAATATCCTCTAAACCATTACAATGTAATTATCATTCCACTTTTTTTTATTTTATTTGTTTTTTTAAATACAGAGCGTTCATTTTACAATGGCTAGCTTGGCATGATGTCAATTCTCGTAAGAACGTTTTCTAAACCGCGTTCTGTCTTACAACACTAAATAACATTTCTATTAAGTTGTGATCGGACAAAATAATGTCAAATACAATGTCAGGAGGGTTTTGTCTCCATGATGTGACTTTGCAAATTTAAAGTTGATCTAGGATTATATCGAAAACAGCAAAAATGACCATGCCATGCAGAAATCTCCCAGGAAAAGTTTTTGGGTTAGATCTTTGGTTTTCAATTTGTGCAAAGAAGACCCTCCAAAGTTGTACAAAAACGAATTTGCAACGGAATCAGACAAAATGTGTCATGATGCATGGCTTTAGAATATGGTGTTTTTTACGAAAATTTATGCACTTTATAAAGAGAAAGAACAAAAGTCCGGTCCAAAAAATGACCATGCCATGCGGATATCTCCTAGGAAAAGTTTTTGGGTAAAAGCTTTGGGTTTTAATTTGTGCAAAGAAAACCCTCCGAAGTTGTACAAAAACGAATCTGCAACGAAATCAGACACATGGTGTCATAATGCTTGGCTTTAGAATATGGTGTGTTTTTTATGCTCTTTATAAACAGAAAAAAACGTCGCTCCAAAAATGGTCATGCCACGCGGAAATCTCTTGGAAATAGTGTTTGTGTTAGGGCTTTGGTACTCATTTTGTGCAAAGAACACCCTCCCAAGTTGTACAAAAACTAATTTGCAACGGAGTCAGACGAATGGTGTCTTAAGGGTTGTCTGTAGAAAATAGTGTTTTTTTTACGCATTTTATATACAGAAATAACAAACCGCACGAGCAAAAAATGACCATGCCACGCGGAAATCTCCTGGAAATATTCTTTGGGTAAGGACTTTGGTACTCATTTTGTGCAAAGAACACCCTCCAAAGTTGTCCAAAGAAATAACAAATCGCACGAGCAAAAAATGACCATGCCACGCGGAAATCTCCTGGATATATTCTTTGGGTTAGGACTTTGGTACTCATTTTGCGCAAAGAACACCCTCCAAAGTTGTACAAAAACGATTTTGCAACGTAATCAGACGGATGGTGTCTTAACGGTTGGCTCTAGAATATGGTGTTTTTTATGCACTTTATATACAGAAAGAACAAATCGCCGGTCCACAAAATGACCATGCCACGCGGAAATCTCCTGGAAATAATCTTTGGGTTAGGGCTTTGGTCTTCATTTTATGCAAAGAATACTCTCTGAAGTTGTACAAAAACAAATTTTCAACAGAATCAGACTAATGGTGTTTGAAAGGCGGATGATTGAATATGGTGTTTTTAACGAACGAAATTTCTTAGACTTTTATATACATACAGAACTAATCGCCGGTCCAAAAAACCTTCATTTTATTCGGGCCCCTTGCTATCATGAGGCTTATATTGCTGTGAAGAATATCCTCTAAACCATTACAATGTAATTATCATTCCACTTTTTTTTAAGTACAGAGCGTTCATTTTACAATGGCTAGCTTGGCATGATGTCAATTCTCGTAAGAACGTTTTCTAAACCGCGTTCTGTCTAACAACACTAAATAACATTTCTATTAAGTTGTGATCGGACAAAATAATGTCAAATACAATGTCAGGAGGGTTTTGTCTCCATTATGTGACTTTGCAAATTTTAAGTTGATCTAGGATTATATCGAAAACAGCAAAAATGACCATGCCATGCGGAAATCTCCCAGGAAAAGTTTTTGGGTTAGAGCTTTGGTTTTCAATTTGTGCAAAGAAGACCCTCCAAAGTTGTACAAAAACGAATTTGCAACGGAATCAGACAAAATGTGTCATGATGCATGGCTTTAGAATATGGTGTTTTTTACGAAAATTTATGCACTTTATATAGAGAAAGAACAAAACTCCGGTCCAAAAAATGACCATGCCATGCGGAAATCTCCTGGGAAAAGTTTTTGGGTAAAAGCTTTGGGTTTCAATTTGTGCAAAGAAAACCCTCCGAAGTTGTACAAAAACGAATCTGCAACGAAATCAGACAAATGGTGTCAAAATGCTTGGCTTTAGAATATGGTGTGTTTTTTTATGCTCTTTATAAACAGAAAAAAACGTCGCTCAAAAAATGGTCATGCCACGCGGAAATCTCTTGGAAATAGTGTTTGCGTTAGGGCTTTGGTACTCATTTTGTGCAAAGAACACCCTCCCAAGTTGTACAAAAACTAATTTGCAACGGAGTCAGACGAATGGTGTCTTAAGGGTTGTCTGTAGAAAATAGTGTTTTTTATGCATTTTATATACAGAAATAACAAATCGCACGAGCAAAAAATGACCATGCCACGCGGAAATCTCCTGGAAATATTCTTTGGGTTAGGACTTTGGTACTCATTTTGTGCAAAGAACACCCTCCAAAGTTGTACAAAAACGAATTTGCAACGAAATCAGACAAATGGTGTCTTAACGGTTGGCTCTAGAATATGGTGTTTTTTATGCACTTTATATACAGAAAGAACAAATCGCCGGTCCACAAAATGACCATGCCACGCGGAAATCTCCTGGAAAAGATCTTTGAGTTAGGGCTTTGGTCTTCATTTTGTGCAAAGAAGACCCTCTGAAGTTGTACAAAAACAAATTTTCAACAGAATCAGACAAATGGTGTTTGAAAGGCGGATGATTGAATATGGTGTTTTTAACGAACGAAATTTCTTAGACTTTTATATACATACAGAACTAATCGCCGGTCCAAAAAACCTTCATTTTATTCGGGCCCCTTGCTATCATGAGGCTTATATTGCTGTGAAGAATATTCTCTAAACCATTACAATGTAATTATCATTCCACTTTTTTTTTTTTTTTTTAAGTACAGAGCGTTCATTTTACAATGGCTAGCTTGGCATGATGTCAATTCTCGTAAGAACGTTTTCTAAACCGCGTTCTGTCTAACAACACTAAATAACATTTCTATTAAGTTGTGATCGGACAAAATAATGTCAAATACAATGTCAGGAGGGTTTTGTCTCCATTATGTGACTTTGCAAATTTTAAGTTGATCTAGGATTATATCGAAAACAGCAAAAATGACCATGCCATGCGGAAATCTCCCAGGAAAAGTTTTTGGGTTAGAGCTTTGGTTTTCAATTTGTGCAAAGAAGACCCTCCAAAGTTGTACAAAAACGAATTTGCAACGGAATCAGACAAAATGTGTCATGATGCATGGCTTTAGAATATGGTGTTTTTTACGAAAATTTATGCACTTTATATAAAGGATATTACGAAACATTCACCTAAAATATGCAAACCCACACTTTTTCTAATAACTGTTTATCAAGTTATCTCAAATTTTACCTACCTACTAATTTAACTACGTGTGCAAAACATTAGAAAGGGCTATTAATCGCCTAGTTTTATTTATTATAATATCTTTCTGTCAGTTTTTCATTTTCCAAATAAACGTAGAACAAACTACAATCTTGTTCGCATCAATAATTTCATTTGAGAAGCTATTGTAAATAAACAAATAATTGGGCCTTACATGAGATGGTACCAATGAGTTAGTCAAATCTTAGAATCCAAGTTTTAAATTACTTAAAAAATCGATCAGGGTTTTGGATGGAACTTTCGCAAAAAGTTCTCTCATTGAATTTTCACTATAAATTATCCAAACCTGTGCAAGATCATGATATTCAAGACAGTGAGATATTCATTATAAACTATACGGAATCGAGCATCGCCTCCTGTAAAGAAATAAACATGTGTAACTCTAGTATGTCCATTCAAGAAAAACGCCTTAACTATGACGGTTAAAGAGAGATAGAGATAGTGGTTTTTAAGACAGGGGTTGACACCATGAATTTTGTTAATCACGGCTCTGCTTCAGCGGTAAATATAGATGCACTATATTATGATCAGGCAGTCACAATGTAGATGTAAGACTTACTTTGCAAATTTCCCTTGAGTCGTCCATGTAAATTTAAGTAAAATCTTTACGTTCTTCTTTGAATTTTGAAAAATGTTCATTATTTTTTTTATTTTTTTTTAAGGAGAATTGGATGATTTTTTTTAAAGTTGAAAGGCTAATGTAAACTTCTTGAGCAGAGTTCATCTTCTTCGACATTTTGAATATATTTTGTTTGTATGTTTTAATGTTTTCCATCCAGAAGTAATAAAGTTCTTGTTGATTTGAAATGTCACGTGCTCCATTTGAAGTTGTTGATTAGCGGATTTGGAGTTACGACATTATGCTTACATTTTTTTACGAAAAAAAAGTTTTGATATACGACAGTTTTAGATTTTATAAAATTTCATCACGTGACTGACTAAACTATGTAAACTTATTGGCTGAACGAGATATGAATTGTTTACTAAAAACATGTGAAAATATGGAGATTCGACATACATTTTGATATTTCTATTATGCGAAAACTGTATCAGCTAGGCATGAAATATTGCATTCATTTATTTACTTATTTATCTATTTATTAATTAATTTATTTATTTATTAATTAAGCTAACTGCCTCCGTGGTTGAGGGCTTAGAGTCGATGACTTCTAATCCAGTTACCTCTCTGGCGTGGGTTCGATCCCCTGGAGATGCTTTGGTAGCTTAGCACTGTAATTTTTTATCCATATTTCTTCCAATATTATGTGTTTGTATACTTTAATAATATAGTTTAAGGATGTTCTAAGTTATTTCATATCTTTTTAATTTAAAAGCTAAAACAGATTCTCCAATATTAAACGCTTACTTATGAAATTCACGACCATGTTAATTTGTTCTCACTATGGTGTAAAAATACTGTAGTCACCTTCATCATTTTTGCTAATATCAAACTTAATTTTGCAGGCTGAATTAAAAGGCATTGATTTTTAAAGTTATTTAATTTTATGTGTAAAAATTTTAATACTAGAATTGATTATTATGTTGTTACAGTGGTAAGTGACCGATTTCAACAATGTAGAGTATTCCGCACTATGTGGGGATGTGGTAATAATAATTTTATTCGGTAAAAGTGTACATGACATGGCAATGACATAATGATGCATAATGATACAATACATATAACAATAATCAAAATATTAAAGAGACTAGAAATATCACATGACATAAGTATACAACAAAATATAAATATATGAGCCATGTAGTGCCCACCAATACCAGGGATAACACAAAAAAGAGGAAAGGATTCCTCTTATTTCCATTGTGGTCCCTGATATTGGAGGCATGACACAGAAAGTCATGTTAATTTGTATGAAATTGAATTAATTCTTTTACTAATAAGACATAAATTGCAATAATTTAGTTGAGATCACAATATATCACAGTCCAAGTTTTGTATCACATTAAAATCACAGTTCAAGTTTGTATCACATCAATAAATCATGAAATAGTGCATCACAGAAATTGTCAGTCAAACTGTAAAAATTTAATAAAAATATTATAAACGTTAAATGTGCAAGCTAAAAATGGGTAAATTACTAAAGGACACAACATATGTGTGTTGTGCTTAAACTTAAGAATAAGTAAAATCTGGGACTCTATTAAGACTATTAAAAGATTCAAATACTTTTGAAAAATAAACTAAAATTAACTGGCCATTAAATGGGCTTTGATGGCATGCTTGAAGGTGTGGGAAGATTGAATATCTCTAAGATTTTGAGGAAGGCCGTTCCATAGTGAAATACCATTAAAAGCAAAAGATTTTCTACCAAAGCTTCCAACCTTTGGTAAAGAAAATCGTCCTGTGTCACTAAAAGAATAGCTTACACAGGAATCTGATGTTGAAAGTGCAGACACTCTAGACCTGGTACAGCGGTCATGGACCTGATTAAGGGGTACAAAGTGCTCCTTAAGGTATTTTGGGGCTGTGTCAGACTTTATTTTATGGCAAAGAGTTATCTGATCATCTCTTTTGGAGACCGGTAACCAGTTAAGAACCTTAAATTGCTCTGGCCCAACATGTGACTTGCTGTCCTTATTCAAAACAAAACGAACCAATTTATTCTGGGTTGTTTGGAGCCTTTTCTTCCAATACTGAGTCAAACTTGGGTACCAAAAAGAACAAACATAATCAAAATGGCATTGAATTAAGGACATGACCAAGAGTTTCCTAGTGTGGAGATCCAAGAATTGACTTTTCCTATACAAGTATTTCAGCCGGGCATTTGCTTTCGTAACCACTGACCTAGCAATTTCTTCACAGGAAAGGTTCTAGTCCATAGTTGCACCGAGATATTTAACTGAGCTGGTAGCCTGGATATTTATACCATTACATGAAATATTTAAATTGCCTTTTGACCTTAACCTTGGTTTTGAACCAAACAGAATAGATTCTGTTTTGCCAAGATGAAGTGAAAGCTTGTTATCGACAAGCCATTCACTAACATACTCCATCTCAAGTGATAAAAGAGATTCAATGTCGGAAGTACTTTTACCACACACAAGAATCCCAGAGTCGTCGGCATACAATAAAAGTTTGTTTCTGACAACAGCCGACATATCATTAACATAAATTAAAAATAGAAGGGGGCCCAATATTGATCCTTGGGGTACCCCACAAGTGACGGGAGCCTGGCTGGAATGAACACCAGATACCTGAACTAACTGTTGCCTATCTGAAAGATAAGATTGAAACAATCGGACAGCATCAGAACTGAGGCCAATAGCATTTAGTTTCATTAATAAAATACTATGATTGACCGTGTCAAACGCTTTCTGCAAATCAAGGAGAACCATTCCCACCATGTTACCTTTATTCATTTGAAATTTTACAAAATAAGATAAATGGATAAGACACGTGTCTGTAGAAAAACCGCGTCTAAAACCGGACTGAAAACTGTATAAAATCTTGTTCTTACTCAAATACACTTCCATTTGATCATATATGGCCCTTTCAAAAATTTTCGAAAAAACACACAAAATAGACACTGGCCGATAATTACCGACTTCAGTTTTATCACTTTTCTTATAAAGAGGGATAACCCGTGCATTCTTAAGATCATCGGGAACAGAACCCTGAATAATGGAGAGATTGACTATATGAGTCAAAGGACATGCTATAACTGTTGCACTGTCCCTTAAGAACCTACTGGGGATACCATCTAACCCAGTGGCCTTATTAGCACTGAGCCTACTAAGGTAATTTAGAATTTTGTTCTCTGAAACAATTGAAAATGAAAAGCTATCTGGAAAAATACCTTTAGACACATAAAATTTTCTTACAAAAGATTTATCATATTTAAAACAACTTCTTGGTAATTTTTCAACTAATTTTTCAGCAACAGTAGTATAAAAACTGTTAAATTTTTCATCAACATTTAAAAAATCAAAGCAGATTTCTCCATTTATTTTTAAACCAATGTTACTAGAAGAACTAACACCTTTTTTCGATGGTAAACCAAGCTGTTTTAAAGATTTCCAAAGAGATTTGGAGTCAGATTTATTGTTTTCAATACTGTCTTTAAAATAGTTTTTCTTGGCATTGTGAATTAGAGACTGCGTATTATTTCTAAGCTCTGTAAAACTATTATAATGATCTAACGTTTTATTGTTTTTATACAAGTTAAAAGCTTTGTCTCTGGCACTTATACTTTGCAAAATGTCATCACTCATCCACGGTTCTGTACGTTGTTTGATTCTAATTTCCTTTACAGGTGCACTTTTATTTAACACAGATAGAAAAATATGTTTAAAACTAAGCCAAGCTTCGTTAACATTGTCACTGAGTATTACAGAACTCCAATCTGATGATAATAAGGATTATTGAAAGTCTTCTCTGTTGTAATTTTTTTGAGATCTTATTTTTACAGTATTATGTTTCCCAATAGAAGAACGTGTTATTTTCCGAGTACAGAAAATCATGGAATGGTCACTCACAGATATATCAACAACTCCACAATTTGAAATTTTATCTTTGTCTGAAACAAGAATAAGATCAATTGTTGTAGATGAAGAGTTCGAGATTCTTGTAGGATCTTTGATCAACTGTGTAAAATTGAAAAGTTCACAGAAAGATGTTAAACTGTTAAGAAGTGGGCATTTATCACCACAAAAGTTGGTATTGAAGTCACCGAAAATTAAAGATTCTCGCGTAAGAAAATCATCACACGAATGACAAAGTGATTCTAAAACATTGTAAAAGTTCAGCTGTTTGGGCGGTCTATAGACGACTCCGCAAAGTATAGGTTTCGTTTTGGGCAGAAGGATATCGACCCAAGTAGTCTCCAGATCCGGGTGGTCCAGGTCATGCCGGGGGTTAAACGCTATGTCATTACGGATATACGCACAAACACCGCCTCCCCGTCCATCCTTCCTATCTTTTCGTTGAACAATATAATTAGGAATATGAATTTCAGAGTCTGGCACAGATGAATCCAGCCAAGTTTCAGATAAAAAAATGCCAGCTGGGTTATGTTTCCTGGCAAGTAAACAAATTTCTTCCAATTTCGGTATTAGACTACGAGTGTTCAGATGAATAAAGTGTAAGCCACGCTTTACTTGAAAATTGTGACTGGTACTTGTAGAAGATTGATAACTATTGTCACTGTGAACGGGGCCTGGGCATGGATGTACATCACCACAGAGCAAAAGCAACACCTGGGCAGTGGACCTGGTTTTATTTATACCTGAAATGTGTGTAGTCTTCTTAGAAACACTGGTATATGAAGTCAGTAATATAATGTTTACAAATCAATAGTCAACGAGTAATTAAAAATCTGTTCAAATGTATAAAATAGTTAAGGAAATTGAAAATATCGATTTATTATTTGTTTTCATTTTGACAGATTCTTATATAAATGCTTCGAACAGTTTTTCCACAATAGAGACACATTTTATCTTAATATGTTTTTATCCGGGTTATTTCTTGTACCACATGATGCTGGAGGACAATATAAGTCGGGATGTATTGGATCCGAGATCATGTCAAAGGAAACGAAAAACTACTTGTTTGGTGCATTCCGTAATTTGTAGCACTAAATGTTATAATTTTAAATTTCATCATAAATGTATCAAATATGCATGCATCTAGAACATTTTATTGTTCATAATCAATCCAGAAACTAATTTGATACCTTCCCATTTGTATAAAAGTTGAGTGTAATATGGAGTTTGTTTTCACAAAAGATGATAAAGTATATTGAATTTTATTATATTGAGTCACAGTGAGTTCAATATTTTACGAAACAATTAAAAAATGACCTTTTTAATTAATTTTATTTTCATGAAAAAAAAAGCTGTTTACGAAAACCCTCGCTATCTGTACAGCGAGCAGTAATGTACTAATTGTTTATCAGTGAGTGACACGGTTAATACACAATTTTTCGGTGCCACCTTACATGTTATTGAGAAAAATAAGCAGAATTATTATTTTAATTTGTGATAATGAAATGAATAACTGAGACCATTAACTGTAAGAGAAAAACATCTGAGAAAGAAGTACTTAAAATGAATATGAATTTTTCTCCACCCACTTTTCACTCCCCACTGGAGCCTTTGATAAGTGTGTGTGTGGGGGGGGGGGGCGTGAAGGACGTTGCACGTTTTCATTTACTCTCATGCGCAGACTCATTCAGACCGATTCTGCATTTTCATATTTATTTGGTTGTGATTAATGCTTCCGAGGGATGACCCCTTTTCAGGAGTTTTAAACTTCACAACAGCAGGTGTAAATAGTCGTCTGGCAGATGTAAAACGTTGCCCCGATTTCACTTCGGTTAAAGTTTTCTGGTCATTTGGGATGATCGATTCCGGAATACTGAATCTACACTTTATATATCATTTTGTTGGGGGAAAATGCTTCCGGTGCATCCCTTTTCCAGATTTTTTCAGAATGTTTTCTATGAAACAAATGGGCTACTTTCATAACAACATAATTTGATGTAATGCAATTTGAAAGAAATTTATTGAGTAAATGAGATAAGGAGTTTTGAATCAATGATTTGATAACAAATAAGTCGTTTGTCGTTATCTTCGGCTTGAAATTAGATCCAGTAGTATCTGATATGGTATTAGCCAGGTATCTGCAATGTGACAAAAGATTGAAATGATAAATTAATCAAACTAAATTTTGCTTGATTACATAAATACAGTCATGTAAAGTCTTCTTAACATTGAATTATTCAACAATGGTAAATATCAAAGTGACATACTCAAGGCACACGACGAAGAATATATGTCGCACGGATGTTAAGATGCTTACATAACAACTTTCGGAAGAATCAACTTCTGCAATTTTGCAAAGTGAAGGTATAATAAGATAAATGAAAAAAAGCAAAGACTGACTGTCTGTTTCATTTGTCGAAATAATTACCTTCGTTTATTCGTTAATCTTTTTCTTTATCAATGGCTGTTTTATGTCAGGCCATTGGTCTAAAATAAGAAGGAAACTAAATTGGTTAACATCTTGATAGATTATCGAATATAAATATGTATCTATGTTTATCAATCATAAATATTGATAAATCATTATCAAAGATTAATGATGAATATTGCATTTTTTATGTTTTTGCAGATAGTTCAAGTGACACTAGCTTTACCATTTTAGAATACAAAATCATATGATCAAATGCCGTTTACCTAGCGTAAAACATATTATACCGCCATCTTTTACATCGTTTATTAATATTTCAATGATTAAAAGGAAAATATTTTTGTTAAAAACAAAACTAAGAGAGGAATATATGAACTTTTGTTTCAGTATAAGAATAACAAGAATAAAGATCAACAAGGCAAAGGCAACATTCACAGGACGCTGCTCCCCGACACACCCGAGTAGGGCACCCAGAAAAAATCTAAGCTTCAAAAACGGTAGAAGTTAAGGAATTCCATTTCCTTATAATATATAGAAATAAAACGTTTGTTAAAATGGTATCGGTATGGTGGCTGATTTCTGCCATGTCGTTACTTCGTTCTATCGCGGTTAAAGGAGCGACAACACGAAAGAACGAAATAACGACAAAAATATAAATTCTCGTTCTGTCGCACTGTTTTTATATATTGTCGGCGCCCTTCAAAAGCGACATAACGACAAAACGAAAATATGAAAGCGCCGATACGAGACTGTAATGCTTAACACGAAGATAAACAAGTACTGTCACTGAAAGTAAACTTAGAAAAAAATATTGAAGTCGGTTTCCATTATCTTCAGCTTGAAAATAGATCCAACAGTATCATGTATGTTATCACAAACCTCTCTGCAACGAGAAAAAAAGAAGAGATAAATTAGTTAAATGTAATAATAGGAATACATTTAATGTTTAGCCATTATAGTACATTGTCATTGACAAGAGTGAACATTAGGGAACTTTTGGGCAAAGTGCTCGACAAAAATAGTCCCAAATATACAAATATGGTAGATATTTCGTCAATATAATTCACAATACTGAATGAATTTTGTATTCAAATATAGTGCAAACAGCATTGTACGCAGTGTGCATTATTCAAGGGTCACAACAGTTTGCCACCCTGGACATATCAATCATGTTAAATGACATCGGTAAAAGTAGTAGAAGACTTATTTTATGAACTATAGCGTAGACTTGTGGCACAAAAAGTTAATATCATACAAATCGATGTCACTTTCTTACATTATGATCAAAGATATACCAGACAGAATAAAAAACCAAAGAAGAAAGAAGAAACATTGTTAATTTCAATGTGAAAGATAATATTTTTTAATGAATAGAGCCAATACTCTGATGTTGGATAAGTACCTTCGCTTGTGTTTCATCTTCTTTCTTTAGCCATGGCTTTTTTGATTCCCATGATTCCAATTGCTCTGAAATAAAAAAAAAATAGGTTTACATTGGTTGACATCTAAACAGATTATCGAAAATTTTATTAAGTGTTAATATGTATTTATCAATATTATTCAGATAATTAGTTTAATGATGAATATTCACATTATCAGTGTGCGTTTGTAGATAGAATGTAGTTCAAGTAATACCACAAACATTCCAACTCCACATCATTTTGGAAAAGAAATCATGATTTCAAAAGTACCATTGACCGGACGTAAAACATATTGAGACTTCAACGTTTATATAGAAATATAATCTATGTTTTAAAGTTTAAAAAAATATTTTTGTCATATGCTCATTATCAGGATTGAAAATTTTAAAACTTGTTTGGGAATTGAATATTGAATATAATATCATACATTGTGTCCAAAACGAAAAAAAATGGGTGTTAAAAAAAACAAAAACAAAAAACTGGGTGTTCTTTTGAAATTTGTCAGACAGACGTATTAATAACAAGAAGTATCTTTAAAAAAGATACTCGACCGAAGTCAAACTTGTTTACTTGCATAGGATAGGCTACCACTAACCAAACAGAACATTTTATTCGTCCTCAATAGTTTTATTTCATTTTTACCCGCAATATTTTCCCCATTAATTGTCATCTTAGATTTAAACAATATTAATTACATTTTTTGATTTTAATCAAAATGGAATTTGATTTGAAAAGGAATTTATAATAAACAGTTTGTAGATACTGTGCACTTATTTCATGGATACTTTTGCAACTGTAAATTAGTCGAAAGTTCGTTTCAATCGTCTTATGACCAGAACAGCTCAGAAAAGAAACCCAATCTGTCATATCAAATTAATTTATTTATTGAAAAGCTGTTAGAAACATCTAGAAAATATCATTATTGTGTTTCTATATTCTGACTTATATCTTCTTCTTCCAACACTTCTTGCCATCGAGCAATCGAACAGTTTGAAAGAACTCTTCCTATAACTGAAGCTCTTCTAAAGTATAAATCAAACAGGCTATTTTGTTAAAATGACCAATGAAAATTATTCCTGTATTCATTTCGTTTTTGTTCATTTTAGCGAAAGTCAAGGTGAAAACAGACGGCCTTCGGCCGAAAAAGTCGGAAATAGATGAAAATCAATAATTATCTTATGATGATAAACATAACAGCTACGTCACTAAGTGTATTGTCTTAATGATATGGATCATTTGAATGACAGCACAATTTACGTTAATGTGAATTGGATAAAAATAAATAAATGAGAATAAGCATGTTTTTTGTATCATAAACTTTAAAAAATGATTGAAGCCGTGGGTTGTTATCATCAGCTTGAAAATAAATCCAACAGTATCATGTATGCCAACACAAACCTCTCTGCCAACCGCTCTGCAATGAGAAATAAAATGCTCGGCAAAAAGTCGTAAATATGGAAAATATTTCGTCAATATAATTCACAATATTGAATGCATTTAGTTTTCAAAAATAGTGCATTGTACGGAATGTTTATACTTTATTTGTGGAATATTCAATCAGTAGTGTAAAAATATGTACGAAAAATCAAAATGTTATTTTCATTATATTCCGCATTGTACAGTATACAAATATCATATAAGTTTGCTACCATATCAATCATTTTTCAAATCATTAGTAAAAGTAGTAGTAGTAGAAAATATAGTTTATGATCTTCACTGTAAACATGTAACACAAAAAAGCAATATTAATCAAATCGAGTTTACTCTCTTACATATAGTCAAACATATACCAGACAGAAAAATAAAAAAATGTTAATTTCAATATGAAAGGTAAAATTAGGTTTACTGAATAGAGCAAATACTTTGCTGTAATCGTAAGTAAAATAAGTACCTTCGCTTGTGTTTCATCTTTTTTCCTTAGCCATGTCTTTTTTAATTCCCATGGGTCTGATATAAGAAGAAAAAAAATTGGTTTACATCCTAACAAATTATCTAAAATATAATTTAAAACTTCTATCTATTAATCAAATGTATCGTTCCGATGATTAATTAAATGATGAATGTTCATATCTTTTCTTTGCTTTTGTAAAAATAAATAAATGAGAATAAGCATGTTTTTTGTATCATAAACTTTAAAAAATGATTGAAGCCGTGGGTTGTTATCATCAGCTTGAAAATAAATCCAACAGTATCATGTATGCCAACACAAACCTCTCTGCCAATCTCTCTGCAATGAGAAATAAAATGCTCGGCAAAAAGTCGTAAATATGGAAAATATTTTGTCAATATAATTCACAATATTGAATGCATTTAGATTTCAAAAACAGTGCATTGTACGGAATTTTTATACTTTATTTGTGGAATATGCAATCAGTAGTGTAAAAATATGTACGAAAAATCAAAATGTTATTTTCATTATTTTCCGCATTGTACAGTATACAATATCATATAAGTTTGCTACCCTATCAATCATTTTTCAAATCATTAGTAAAAGTAGTAGTAGTAGAAAATATAGTTTATGATCTTCACTGTAAACATGTAACACAAAAAAGCAATATTAATCAAATCGAGTTTACTCTCTTACATATAGTCAAACATATACCAGACAGAAAAATAAAAAATTGTTAATTTCAATATGAAAGGTAAAATTAGGTTTAATGAATAGAGCCAAAACTTTGCTGTAATCGTAAGTAAAATCGTAAAATAAGTACCTTCGCTTGTGTTTCATCTTTTTTCCTTAGCCATGTCTTTTTTAATTCCCATGGGTCTGATATAAGAAGAAAAAAAATTGGTTTACATCCTAACAAATTATCTAAAATATAATTTAAAACTTCTATCTATTAATCAAATGTATCGTTCCGATGATTAATTAAATGATGAATGTTCATATCTTTTCTTTGCTTTTGTACATAAAATATAGTTCAAATTATCCTAAAACATTCCACCTTTACCGTTTTAAATTTGCTATAAAGGTGTAAATATTAACTTATTTTAAGGTAATTTCACATTGTTAGCCATATTTGATTTTCACTAAATAGGTTCAAAGTGAAAGAAGACCAATTTTCATACAATAAGAGAGCTGATAATGTAAAATAATAAACAATTAGTTACAGTAACAAATTCTATGGGTTAACTCAATTGATAGCACTGCACTACAACAGCCTTTTACCTGGATTTTGGCATTTATAAATTTTCCTAAAGCTTTGCGACATATTTTATTTGGTCTTCAGAAAGTAAGCAAATTCAACGTAAATATTCTTATTCTTTTTATTTTTACTTTTATTTTTATTTATTTCTTCTTTTAACCCTTAAAGGTATTAGGTATAATTGCACATTGTTTATAATTTTACATTGTGAGCTTTGTCATTATATGAAAATTGTCCTACATTCTGTTTGGACCTACTTGGTGAATATTAAACATGGTCGACAATGCAGAAATCACCTAAATGTATGCAGAACGAGCATTTTCAACAACTGAACTTAAACATTTATTTCAATTTCACGATTTGTTTCTTTAAAAATATTATATATAAAAGTTTATATGTTAATATGTTATTAGCTTGTACACTTGTGTCCCCTTTCCTATCATCCTGTAATAAATCATCGAAGTTACTTTTACACTGAAATTCAATTTTGTTTTTGAAACCTATACTTACCCACGGCCCTTCATCCTTACCCTGTATTAAGAGTTTTATTTTGTTAAAAATAGATTGCCTTCTTGTATGTTCTCAATGAATTTCTTATGATCATTCCAATTAGGTTATTTATAGTTTTAAGGCAAACCAACACAATTTAAATCATATGAGGCCGAATCGGGAACGGCGATTTTAGCTAACCTCGGGTGTTAAAAACTAAGACCAAAACCACTCAACCACAAGAGAATCCATACTGTACAGCACTTTTCAAACTTAAAGAACAAAAACAGGAAAAAAACAAAACATGTAGCACAGTCTATTTTTATGTGTATATAGTGTTACCCAGTTCCGTCATTCTGTCCTTCCGTCATTCCGTCATCATCAGTTTCCGTTCATTATCTTAGTGACGGTTGCACACTTTCAACACAAATTTGACATATGGATATGTCATAAGAAAATACAGGTCAAGTTTGAATTTGATTAAGGTCCAATGACTTTTGACAGACTTATGCCCCTTGATGAAATCTTTAGTTTTCATTCATTATCTCCCTAACGGTATAACACATTCAACTCAAATTTAACATCTGTATTTGTCAAAGGAATGCGCAGATCAAGTTCGATTTTGGTAATTGTTTGATAATTGTTAATAATAATTTGAGTAATGCCCCTTTCACTTCGAAAAATAATATGAAATTTTCAGTTTACGTTCATTATCTCCCCAACGGTATAACACATTTAACTCAAATTTGACATATGGATACGTAAAAAAAGTAGCAGGTCAAGTTTAAATTTGGTCATAATTCGATGATTTTTGGCAGAGTAATGCCCCTTTAACTTTACAAAAATGGACATTTTCAGTTTCCGTTCATTATCTCCCCAACAGTACATATTCAACTCAAATTTAGCATATGGATATTTCATAAGAACACATTGGTCAAGTTCGAATTTTGTCATGGTTTGATAATAGCTGACAAAGTTATTTCTCTTGAACTTTGAAAAAAATCAGACATTTTTAGTTTCCGTTTATTATCTCCCCAATGTTTGTACACATTCAACTCAATTTTGACATATAGATACATCTTTGAAATAAGCAGTTTAAGTTTGAATTTGGTCATGGGTAAATGATTTTGGACAAAGTTATCTGTCTTGAATGTTTGGCAAATTTGAATTTCCAGTTTCAGCACTCTTACTTTTGTAGAAATGTATGTAGTCATTATTTTGGCTACAAACATGCAATATGCAATTTACGAAAGGTTAACACTGAATAGTTTCAGTGCCTTGAACTTTGTATAGAAATGGTTTGTGTTAACATTGAATAGTTTTAAGTTCTTTGAGCGTAAAATGAAAAAAAGAAAAGTTTGTGCAAACAAATTTGGAACTAAATATTATAACATCTGAAATTTTGCTGCATGCGGGCGTGACGACACATTTCTAGTTTTTTACTTGAAATCTAACTGTATAGATTTAAAGTTAAACTTACTTGATTTAAAGTATTATACTTAAAAAAAACTATGGTAATAGTTATAAAAATCTTGTAAACCTTAAAACTTACAAAAATGAAAACGATTTTAAATTACCTTTAAAGCTTCATGCCTCCTCGTGAGCCATACTAGTCACAGAAATAAATCTTGAAAAAATATACACGTTAAGATTTTCTTAAAAAGAACATGTGTTTTGGCGGTTAATGACTGATTTATCACCATATTATCTACAGAAACTGTATAACTAACCAAACAAGGGCTACATTGACATATTTTGACCGCTTGTGGTATATAAGTGCTGTTTGCAATGTATAAACTATTTCATTTGTGAACTTCACAATATTATACCTTTAGATACATTTTAAGATTTTTATGAAAATAAGCATGGATCTGGATTCTTTAATATTGCAAGAAAAGAAATAAAATACACAAAACAGCTTACCTGCATCACTGCCCCATAAAAGACACGTTCCAATTATAAGGAAACACAAGACAATATTTACGCCCATTTTGTACGAGATCTCTACCAGCAGAGACTTTATTCACAACACAGTAAATAACTACCGATGGACGTCTATTTATAATAAACAGTTGTTTATTTAAAGTTTGAGTTATTCAAGCAGAAGGTTAGATAATATATTATTTGCCCAGTTAATTACTTTGTCTGGTCTGAAAGACAGTTGTTGACATTATCAATATCAACTTAATTACCCTGATCAGCAGGCTATGCAGTTGTTGGAAGGACCAAATTGACTTGAAAATACTACATTAAAAGACGTACACGCGTAATGTCATGCATAATTAAATAATGCAAGTCCTAATACCTCATAATTTTAAAGTATAAACATTATTAGAATTTCTCATATATGTACAATTTTTTGTTTATAAAATTTTAAAATCATTTAATCATTTAAAATCCATTTCACTATATGCTGATATCTAATGTTTAACGTAGCGGAGGATAGGGAAAAACAACATTTATTTCTTCTATAGCATTTATATTATTAGTAATTAAATAAACACCTGCCAACACCAAAGCCATTAGTTAAACTCTTCGAATTTACATAACTGTATATTATCAGATGTAAGATGAAACAAATGTGTAAACATTTGCTATTTGTAACAGGCACTGGAATCCTTCATGAAATGAATCTTTTCATGTCATGAATCTTTTCGGCTCGACCTTCATACACTAGTATTTCATTAGCATACCTGATTTTGATTACAGACTACACTGACATATCTGAAAGTAAGTGGTGTTTTGTATTTGAATCGGATATGCAAGCAAACAGGTGGGAAGTACTTCCATGACAAAAGTAAAATTAAGGACAACAAGGCCATGTCATAAAGGCATGTATTCTATAGACAGATTGTTATATAGTATCTCCGATGTCCATAGACCGGTGAAGTGATAATGAGAGTATGTTGCAATTTCTGGAAGAATATTAATTGTCATTAAATTTAGAGCTAATATCAAATTGAGCATTCAGAATTCCCTGTTAATCCTTTTGGTCTCCATCCGCTTAATATAAGAGCATAATATAGAACACTATACAAGTAATTCTGATAAAACATTGTAGAAAATGCTGCAGGCTCGGTTTGCTTGTAATTGTAATAGCAAGTTATCGTCCCTGCTTAACTACAACTTTACGTTTCGAAATGTTTTTATACTGCGGTTATCATGGGACCTTTAATGTGACTCGTTTATGCCATTCGCTAAAATGCTCAGAGCATGCACCAATATATCAGCTGGAAACTTCAATAATATCCTCATTAAAAATTAATATGCCACCTGTTTTCAGAGTATTTGTTTTAAGGAAAATTTGTTAGTCGTTCTATTGACGGCGGAGATATAACTTCTACTTTTGCCACCAGTACAATAGATTTTTTTCACACGCACATAACTTTGAGACATGACATTGTTTTTGTTTTGGCTTAACGTTTTTCACATCTGAATGCGGAAACAAAATTATGTTACACTTACGTATTATATCAGTAACGTTTTTCATTATAGTCACGTATATAGTTGAATTTACTGATGTGCGGACCGCAATGATACTTAGATTAACGTAAAATTCCAAAACCAGTTACGATAACAAGAATCTAACGATTTACTCCCTTTTACATATTATAATTCAGATTAAATTTATTTCAATGTTTACCTATGGTGTTGGTGACGGCAGCATATAAACTTAACGAAAAAAAAAAGACTCAAAAGATACTTAATGACCTGTTTTACAGGGAAAGCGACCGTGAAACCACCGTCAAACTGGCCTGCGAACGTGAGCGACCCACTTGCGAACGGCATTCGCGAGATAGTTTCAAAAATGTTTCGAAAGCTCACAAACCGTTCTCTTTGTGGTATCTACGAATTCAGCCAGCAGATAATATTAAGTTGGACACTTTAGGGCCATAAAATCGAAGTGAAATAAAGACCTGTCCCATACCAGCCAGTTTTCTTAAATGTTTGACAACCTAGATCCATTAATAAAAATACAGTCTTTTTTCTTTACAACCCCATATGGGACATATTCTTTAGAATATGAACGGGACTTGGTCTCATACTTACAAATACAGTCATATGAGCCAACCTTAAGCACGTCTGAACAACATATGATCATTTATTTAGGCAGCAATGCATTATTTTTCTTTATGATTCATAAAATGGTCTCATTTCCCTCCCGTGCATCCAAATGGTAAACATCACAAAAAACAACTTACGTATCATTAATGAATCCATGAATTCAAAATTAAAAGGAAAAAAGGTAAAAAGCCTATTGGCAGATTATAATCTTTAAGGACATACATGGCGACTGGGTCTGTTCTCATAGTGCCTTTTACGGCGGATACATACATACATAACATAACATTGTCCTATATAAACTAACAGTCTACCAAGCCCCTATGTAATCGTAGTAGACGCTGTTTGACCTCGGCGGAGCTTGTATCATTACATATTTGCGATCAATTTTTGCCACAGCACTGATGGAAGTTCCATTGCTATGAGAAACTCTCTGCCCCCTACTTGACTTCCTCTTCTGTTTTTGGAAATTAAATGTTCCTTATGATAGTGGTCGTATATGACCTGGCATAGCTCTCGCACAACTTTGGTGACGGTTTTATTGGCCACTCTGAACCAACATGACATGCGACCAAATTAGGGTCCTCATCCAATGGTTGAACAATCTCAAATAATACAAGAAAACAAAAAAAGTGGAACAAACAATCAACACAGGATAAGTTTTAAGGTTTATTTAATGATGATATCCGACGTTTCGACTCTCACGAGTCTTCATCAGGGTTATAAATAATGTCTAACCACTGAAATTCTAGTTTGCTTTTATTTTTGTCTGACTTTTCTCATTTCTTTATTGCATTTCATAACTGCCGCACAAATATCGCGCGTATTTCGCAAATACACAAATTTTGCAATAATGCAAATAAATGACAAAAAGGTATCGTGCGATAGTCGTGCGATATTCTCGCGACCGCGACATATTTGAAAACCATATGAGATATTTCGCAGGAAATACGTGCGACATTCGCGCCGCATCAATCTTGCGACATACGCATTCATGTCGTTTATTTAAGGTCGGGAAACCCCTATCGAGTTTTGTCGCTAAAAATCGCAAAATGTGACTCAAATTTGTGTCTCAAACAACTCGCGAGGTGCCGCAGTTCAGTGTGACAGAACCTTTACCGATATGTACTTATTGACCTGAGTATAGAGGGTACATCGACACAAGATTTTAAGCACGGGCTAGCACGCTTTTGACCACTTCCTTACGTTTACACATTAACGTAATCGCTTTACCTCAGCAATAGTAACTGCATGACAGCTGGGGATTTTGGCTCAGACAATACGCAATCGTCTTTGACATGATTTACACAGGACAAATTCTAACGGCGCACAAAAGAAAAGGACATTGCCATTAAAAGTTGTGTATTATTTATATTCAGATTGCTTGTATATCTTTTAAAGGAATTTGATGATTTCTATATTCCGCACATGTTAACTTTTCACGGTATTTATGTTATACATCATGTATTTGCCGCAGGTTTTGTTTATCAATATAGCAATAACAAACACATTATTTGAGCTTCCTTAGTCGATTTATGCATGACGTATCCGTCTATTAAATAAAAATTCATGCAGATCAAGTTGACCTACGCTTAAAATCGGAAACGTTTGCGATTTGCATTAACATCTGACGAGGGTCACAATGAATCTGTTAACGATATCACCAGACAATGTGTCAAACTGATCAAAGAGTACATAATGTATTAAACAACTGCTTCAATCAGGAAAAATCTTCTCACTATCGACAACAATTACAAAAAAATCATTAATTATTTAATGCAGATTTTAGAAAAAACAACTTGGGCGTTAAAACTTAACATCAAGGGAGCAGGTATGTTTGTTAGATGTTAGATAATTGTTTGTTTTCCCTTTTAATAATAAGACCTAAAATGATTTTCATATTTAAAATACTTTAGTTGATTAAAAATGTCCTAAGGTTTTGAAGTTTATTTCTTACTTAAGTTATGAGTTAATATAATATTAAACGAATTATTTCTATATCAGTTTTTGTTGTAGCAAAATGTTACTTCGTTTCAAATATCCGTCAGCATTATTTTAAGAAGTAGACTATAAAGACATTGCACGTTCGGCGGTAGGTTGCTGGTACTTTTGTAGTATTTAATATATTATGATCGTTTTAAATGGAAAGAGGAAAGGTATAATTTTAGAACGTTTGCAAGCCAAGGGAAAAACAAAATATCAAAACAAAGATAAACAAGGAAGGGCAGCATTAAACGCATCCTTAAGAAAACACAGGAACCCCTGCAAGTAGTCCAACAGGGCACCAAACAATTATATTTATATCATTGAATCATTACTTATTTCCTTCTAGTATTGTCAATTAACCAACGGGGATATATGCCAGGAACTTTTACCTTGACTTCATCACTAAACTTGAATGGACATTTTTTAACTCTGAATGACATACCAACTTTTAAAGCAAATTACAAAACCAAAACGTGGCCGAGTGGTTAAGGTCGCTGACTTCAAACCACTTGCCCCTCACCGCTGTGGGTTCGAATCCCAACAGGGACTTTGGATTCTTTCATGTGAGGAAGCTATCCAGCTAGCTTACGGAACGTCGGTGGTTCTACTTAGGTGCCCGTTCGTGCCTGAAATAATGCACGGAAGGGCACCTGAGGTCTTCCTCCACCAGTAAAGCTGGAACGTCGCGATATGACCTATAATGTGTCGATGTGACGTAAAACCCAAAACAAACAAACAAACAAACAAACAAACAAAACCAAAACACGTTAATGTTTAAAACGAATCTTGAATCTCAATATTATTTACATGTTATAGTAATATAGTAAAATGTTGCGAATATATGGGTTTCTGTGTTCTATTTTCAATTTTAATTTGGAAAACTTTACATTTAATAGATTTGATTTTTAAAAATGGACAACTAACAAGTTTACACATTGGTTAAAATGACTATGTGATCTAGGGTGAATAAGGTGTTTCAATCAGTTTTGCCTTCTGGTAATAAAGGACTGCAACGTTTGGTTTTCACACCATAAAATAAAATATACATTTTGATATAAAATGTCTAAAAAGGTGAAACTTGCTGCATCTCTAGCCGGTTTTAACTATCCGCTCCAAATTATTGGTAACGATTGCCATGTCTGGTTCTCTGTTGTTTTTTACTGTTCCTGTTTGAAAATCGTCTATATCCATGGATGTCCTATCCTTGAAGGTTGTTCAACATGGCATAATAATTGTTTGTGCTATGTTTATTTCCGTTGATTTTAATAATTGTTGGATGACTCCATTTTCCTTAAATAATTTTTTTCCGGGTATGTTGACTGCTTTTGACGGCTGGTGGCCTAAATCATATAAATAAAGAATTGAGTTTGTAATTTGCATTTTTATAAGCTTTGGCCCACTTCAAAATCCATTATATTGGATTCGGCAGAATTCGACCTCTCCCTTAACGATAAATGTACAGAAGCCGATCGTAGACTGTAAGCTTAACTTACATATTCTAGTATTGACCATCATTCCAAATCCTTGGCCGTTACAGAATATCAAAAGTTAAAGCTAGGGATCAATTTGTCAATCTATGCGCCAGTCACTGCAGTAATATGTTTCAATACCACTGTAAAGCAAAGAAAGTTTGGGATACATGTAGAAAAAAAACAATAAACATAAGAAGCAACAAACTATTCTACTCAAACTTGATAATGGCCGGGATGCACAAACTCAAAGGATATTACGAAACATTCACCTAAAATATGCAAACCCACACTTCTAATAACTGTTTATCAAGTTATCTCAAATTTTACCTACCTACTTATTTAACTACGTGTGCAAAACATTTGAAAGGGCTATTAAGCGCCTGGGTTTGTTTATATCTGGAATTTAATTAAATTTAAATTATTACTAATATCTTTCTGTTAGATTTTCCATTTCCAAACAAACGTAGTACAAACTACCATCTTGTTCGCATCAATAATCTTATTTGGGAAGCAATTGAAAATAAACGAATAACTTGGCCTTACATGAGATGGTACCAATGAGATAGACAAATCTTAGAATCCAGTTTTAAATTATTTAGTAATCGATCAGGGTTTTGAAATCGACATTTACGAAAGAATTCTTAACTATGACGGTTATGGAGGGATTAGTATGGTGGCGTCTCATGTCAAGAAGTTTGTTAAACAATGTTTACAGGTGTAAGTATAGATGCACTGTCAGGTAGTCACAATCTAGATGTAAAATGATTTTCTAAGACTTACTTTGCAATCTTCCTTTGAGTCGTCCGTGTAAATTTAGGTAAAATCTTTACGTTCTTCTTTGAATTTTTAAAATTGTTCAAAATTCTTTTAAAAGAATTGGATGACGTTTTTAAAGTTGAAAGGCTTATGTGAATTTCTCTAGCGGAGGTCATCTTCTTCGACACTTTGGAGAATATATTGTTTTGATATTTTAAGGTTTTCCATCCAGAAGTAATGAAGGTATTGTTGATTTCACGTGTCACGTGCTCCATTTGAAGTATTTGATTAGCGGGCTTGAAGTTACGATATTATGCTTTTATGACGAAAAATATATTTTGGATATACGCAATTTAAAATTTTATATAATTTCATCACGTGACTAAATTATGTTCACTCATTGCCTCAACGAGATACGACAGTTTGTTAACTAAAAAACATGTGAAAATATAGAGATGCGGCCTTTCAATATACCTGTCGTGCGAAAACTGTACCAGCTAGACATTAAATATTGCATCTGGAGTTACAACAGTCATGGGTATCGAAAACTCATTTAAAAAAAAAACACTACTGGCAGGATTTCGACCAAACAGCAGTGATCAGTACTATTTCTAGTTGTGGGAGACATAAAATTATGTTGTTTTTTTATGACAGAAAGCCTTCTAGTATTTCTTTTCTATTCCATAGCATTTCCGCGAACTAATCAGTCAGTCATCGTAGTGAAGTATTATTTCATTTTATTATATTTTTTTGATTCATTATATTTGTTTTATTTATTTATTTATTTAACGCCCCCATCTGTGCGTTATTTCAGGCATAAACGGATTTATTTATTTATTTTGTTTTATTTATTTATTTATTTAAATCATTTATTTATTTATTTATTCATCTATTTATTTATTTATTAATTTATTTTTTGGATTTACTCGACTTTCCAGCTTTACTATTTCAGGAAGACCTACCTCAGGCCCCGATCTAGGTGCGTTATTTAAGGGACAAACGGACACCTGACTAGAACCAATGACGTTCAGTTAACTAGCCCGATAGCTTCCTCACATGAAAGAATACGCTTGAGGGGTACGAACCTACAGCGGTGAGAGCCAATTAGTTTGACGTCAACGACCTGCATCGCACCTAATTTGATTTTAATTAAGGTACATCATATGCGTTATAAGATAGAAATTAATTATTTAAGGGAAGTGAATGCTAAAAATATTTATGTAAATTTACAACAGTTGTTCCCCATGTTATGGCATACAGAGCTGTTAAACATGATCTTTAGTAATAAGTAGTATAATTGAAATTCCCCAATATAAATTTAAAAAAATGATATATTATGTAAGTTAAAACAAAACTAAACATTTTCTCGAGCAATATTTATATATATTCAAATGTTAGTATTAAATTTTAAGTAATTTCCTGTCTGACTAAACATTCACAGATTTCATAAACTGGTCTTGTTCTTTTTTACATTTAATTTTATTATATTTCAATCAATTATTGTTTGTATATATTTGTATACAAAGAAACAACGTTAAATCAACTTTCCTTTTCTCTACGTAAGGATTCTTCTAAAATGTACTTTTTTATATCCATATTAAATTTTGTATTGATTTGTGTATGTGTCATGCTGTCACTTTTTGTGAAGTGATATGAAAAATAAAGATATTTTGACTTTGACAGTTATAAATGTTATGCCATATGACATTTATGCATCATTTGTTGTATTTGTACATGTACTATGGTTATGAGGTTGTTATTATACATGTATAATATATCTATCAATAAGTAATAAACTTTCCGTTCTATTCCGTTCTCTTCAGCTATGCTGCTCTGACAAAATACGACGATAGGACGATATACATCATAAAGAGATATATAAATATTTCAAACAAAGTAAAACTGTTACATAGATGAATATCATGTTACCATACATTTCGGTTAAAATCATTTCAAAGGAATATATATTATCTGTAATTGTTATTAACCTTAAATTCCTCACATTACTACTAAAGGATAATTGTAATGAAAATAATAACAAACAAATGGAAAGGAAGCTATGAGTCATTATACACTTAAAACCTATCATGGATTTATTATCCCGCAAATTCACATTTTCGCGAGATTTTCCGGGATAAGGTATTGTGGGTCAGAATGGGAAAGACTTTTATTTTTAAAGCTTCTAATCCCGATGTAATTTGAATTTTATTTGTTCACATGTTATTGCAAATTGTTTGTTTTGTAATTTGTATAAGAAATAAAAGAAAGGTTGTATTTTGTTCTACAAGCAAACAAAATGAAAGAAAAAAAAAGCCAGCAACTCCAAATACGATGGCTATCAATTGTACCTACTAAGTTCTCGGACTTATTTACTCTCGGTGTTTGACTGACATATTAACAACAGAACCAGTATGAAATGAAGAATGCCGTTTGTAAATAGTCACCTAAGGTAATATAAACAATAAATATATTCGTTAAAAAAAGTTATATTTCTTTAAATAACAGCGAAATATGCTAATCAATATTAAGACCTAACCTCTTAAAATCAATTTTAAAACCTTTTTATCAAAGCTTTAAAAATACCATTATTCAGTTTCAAAATCTAAGGGATATCCGCACAATAATCCTATTTATCAAATATTTGTACTGAAATCGAAGTGGTGTCATACCGCGTGCAAATACTTTCTAACTTGTAAGTTGATGAACATAATAAATACATTACTGATTTTAACAATTTAAGATAATAAAAAGGGAAGGAATAAATCTCAAGGGCGGATATCGAGACCTAAGAGGGCCGTTCTAATTTATCACTTTTTGTTGAAAAAAAAGGGGATTTTGTGAATTTTCCCATTACCCAAAATTCATGATTTTCCCAAATTTTCTTTGAAGTTAAATTAGGAAATTTATTTTTTTGATAGGGTTGGGGAAAGAAGATTTTTTTTAAAAAGGCCTTACCCCGATTTAAAATCCAAAAATCTTCGAAACATCCCCCAAGTTGTATTTATTTACCAAAAAAAAGGCCCAATTTTATAAAGAAATTTATTATATTATTAAAAAATAAAAATCCCAATTGGTATTAAAATTTATTGAAAACAAAAGAATGCGTATTTTTTCATGTTTAAAAATTTATTTTTCACTTCCAGTTAAAGGGCTATTTTAGTTTTTGCCCATTGGTTTGTCTTTTAAATACACAAACTTAAAATGGAATTCTTTCAAATCATAATGTAAAAAAGAGAAGAAAAAAAAACAACATAATAAAAAGAACAGTTTTTTATGTATAAATACGGGATTAATTTTCATCTTCAAATTTATCATATTTAACTTGTGGCTACTGCTTTTTGTGACAAATTTATTTTCATACCACTCAATGAAAATAAAAGAGAAAACTGGAATATCCTCTTTATGTTCATACTGATGGGAGGATATCATTTATTTATTTATTTATTTATTTATTTATTTATTTATTTATTTATTTATTTATTTATTTATTTATTTATTTATTTATTTATTTATTTATTTTTATTTATTTATTTATGTATGTATGTATTGTACATTTATTTATTTATTCATTTTTACGGGATTAATCAATTGATAATGGTATTAATTAATTAATTATTAATTAATCAATCAATCAAAAAAGATATTAATTTATCAAATAACTAATTAATTGTTCGATTTTTTTCTTTTGCTTTCCGTGACTTTTTTCAAAATTTTCCCCCTTTTTTTAAATAAATTCAGACTTTTGGACTTTTAACTTTTTATTGGGGAAGTTGGGGCCAAAAATTACTTAAAACCCCTGTTTTTTTTAAGTTTAAAAAAAAGGCAAAAATAATCAGTTTGTACTTAACTTTAAATTTAGGGAATTAGGGGCCATAAATATCTTATACCCAACTTGTTTAAAAAAGGCAAAGTGTACCCCAAAAAGGAAATAACATAAATAATACTATTTTAAGTCATTTTAAAAACTTTCAAAAAAAATTCCCACACGCTTTTTATATCCCTTTTTAGTTTTTTCCCGCTTGCATTTCTTTTTCCCAAAAGGGAACAATGGCGGGTTCCAAAACAACATGCCCTTTAAATTTGACAAAAAAAGGGTATACAATTTCTAAAAAATTTTGATTTTGGTTTAGTGGATGGGTTTGAATTTTAAAAAAAGAATAATTTTGCAAAAATTTAGTGGACTAAAATATCTGTTGTTTTTTTTTTTCTTAAAATTTTTGTAAAAAAAAAACAATTATTTCATATCTATTTTAAAAATTCCCGGAAAAAGACCCCGTCAAACAGATTCTGTTATGTTAATTTTATTTTGTTGTTTTTTGTTGCTTTAGAGGATTGTCATTTCTTCAAGATTTATTTATAAGTGCTATTTGGACGGATAATTTAAAGATGATCAAAATAAAACTGAAAGGTAAATAAATTATTGTTTGTTTTCTAAACCTTATTATTCTTCTTCGTTAATATGAAGTTAAGATTTTATTATTAAACTTAAATGTATTTTGTTTAAAACACATTACACACTAAACAGACACTCAATTTTGAATAAGCAAACTTCTCATAAACAATGGCCACTTAGTTAAACCCCTTGTTTAGTTATGTTGCTAGCTAAAGATATACTATGCTCATCCTTGAGTCAAATATATTTATCACAGAAATTTATTGAAATTTATGAAATTCTTACTGAATACTAGTATGTCAATTTAAATAAAGAAATGATTAAATATATATGGGAATCTGCATTCCCTGTTTGAGGTCAAGCAACGTTAGTCTCTTCTTAAAAAGATTTTCTCTCAAAATATTTCATATTGCACTTATGATTTAAAGTGCTCAAAGTGTTTAAAGGCCCAATATGCCTCAGAAATGCCTTTTATATTTCTCAAAAGCTTTTTAATATTGGTGTAATTTCACAGTATTCAAAAAGTTACTTTGGCCAATTACCTAAACCATCCTTTTAATCTGTTGTTTTTGGCAATAATTACAGTAAAAGTGAATTATAATTTTGTATGGAAGATAAAATACTTCTTATTTACATTTAGCTAATTTTATGACAAATTATTTCGCATTTATCGCTTGTTTCTTCGGGTTACAATCATTTAACATTCTATAAAACCATAACTTAAAAATTATAAATTTCATGTTCGACTTTTCTAAACAAGTAAAGCCTTATTTGATTCTGAAACATAATGCGCCTTTTTAAATAACTAAAGAGACTTTGTTGGCTTATAAGTTACGAGATGTGGAAAAGCATGCAAGTAATATTGAGTATTTCAAGATTTCCTCCCTTCTAATATGAGAAAGACAATAAACAAAAACTTACTTTTAAGTTTTAGCCATATTTGTACGGGAAAAAAACAAGACAAGACAATGTTTTTATTAAAGTCTCACGTTTGTACATACATTTAAAAAAACCCCACAAACTTGTAAAGGAAATGTGTCACAGAACCACTCTAAACGAGTTACGAGAGGCTAAAAATGATCATAATTTAAATATATTTATTGCTTGAAATTCGTTCCTTTTATGTCATTTTGATTTTATTGAGCAATAGAAACATATGCGAAAAACATCATGTCAATATTCAAATTTTGAGTATAAATAATTACGTCTGGCGTTCAAGTTGATTCAGGCTACTCAGTTATTCTGTAAATATAATTACTCTATACATTTAAAAAAAATATGGGATATGATATTAATTTTTTTTTTTTTTTGTTATTATTTAAATTTTTTATAGTTCAATTTAGTTTTTTTTATGGGCCATTGTTTAATTTAAAAAACACCACAACGGGACACACCCCCAACCCCGCCAAACCCCCGCACAAAAAAAAAACCCCTTTGGGAATTTGTCAATCAATCCCCCAAACATCAAAAATTCATTCATTCAATCAGTCAATCAACCAGCCAACTAAAAAAACCCCAAACCCAAACAATCCCCAAACAATCAATTTAATTTAATCAACAATCATTTGAAACCCAAATTTTTCAAATTTTATGAAAAAAAACGTCCAAATTTCGGAAAAACAATTTTAATTTTTAAATGAACCCTAACTGACCAATGCAAATAATACAAGAATTTGAATAAATTAGAATTTTAAGTATACCAAGTACCGGTACTTAATTATTTAATTTAGATTGTTTTATACTTTGATCAACAAATTTTAAAAGAAGGAAATGTCATGAGAAAAACCATGTCTTGGTTTTAAAAAAATTCAACTATGTCAACAGGCAAGATATGATTTCAAATACAGCTGATATTAAACTCAAATAGTACATTTAAATACATGTTATCACTTCAGTAACCTGTTCATGCTGTTTAAGCTAAACATGTTTATCATATTGGATTTTTTTTTAACCATTTATTATATTTGAAATTTAATTAAATTGAAGGGAAACTAAAATTTGTATTTGCGAGCAGTTAAAACATTAAGAAATATATAAAGTAAAATATTGGAAAATTCATAATTTGTTTTCCTTGGTCCTTTAAATTTTAATCAACCAGCTGAATTCCTTGAAAGTTCTTGCTCATACATTTTTTATCGCTGTGAACTGAAACGGTTCTTTAAAGGTACGCCACTGTTTATATCACAAAAAGCTGTGTGTAGGTGCTGCCGTCGGAATGTCTATGGAGTACTGTTTGCACACAATTTAATTGTACAACTAACGTCGTATTTTCCCCTCGAAACGCACACATGGCAGAGAAGGCACAGGGCATCGGCAACCGATTTGTAGCTTGGTTGATTTTTCACCTGGTTAAGGTCCAAGCGCTGATGTTGTACATATAGAGTAGGTCTTTGAGACTAAATTCTCTGTCGTTGCTTGGAAATTAAGCTTCTGTTGCATCCCATGACTAAGCTGTCGATGATCTGACTTAAGCCAAGGGGCGTGGTCCCACAAAGTAGGCTGACGAGGAAAGTGAGGTAGGGTGCGTGAGCCCCTAGCACAGAGAGTGACGGCTTGAAAGGCAGGCCATTTGCCGGTATAACAGCTCTTTTATAACAGCTCTTTTAAGCAATACTTCCTTTTCAAATTGACCAGGTTACTGCACATTAAGATTCTCATTGGCCGCCGCAC
Source organism: Ruditapes philippinarum (assembly GCF_026571515.1). Taxonomy (NCBI): domain Eukaryota; kingdom Metazoa; phylum Mollusca; class Bivalvia; order Venerida; family Veneridae; genus Ruditapes; species Ruditapes philippinarum. The sequence continues at coordinate 12,355 of NW_026855738.1, read as the reverse complement.
ACTGACCTACTTTTGACTCACAATTCATATGTACTCTCTGTTGCATGGAGAAGAGTATCAGTCGACAATATTTGCCAATTTCTACCTCTAATATTTATGCAATTTCATAATTATTTTCCTCAATGAAATTCAGGATGCAAAAAGTAATATGTATATTTATTTTAAGATTTTTTCTTCTTTTTTTCAAGGCATTTATTTATCAAGTTGACATGAAAATAAATAAATGAATTGTCTTACTAACTAACTATATAACATGACCAACTACGGATTGAATAGTTTAACTAATAACAAATACAGAGAGAGCCTATGGAAGAAAAATACTGCAAAAATTACATCCTGCGTTCTATTGAAACTTTTCGGCTGTTTCCGCCAATTTTCGGATAAGGACCTCGCACACAATAGTAAGAATACACAGAACGGTTACGGTATTTCAGGCCATGCTAATAAAATAAACAAAAAACTTTACTTAAAGTTAATGCCGGAAGTTATTGACTAAATTTATTCTAATGTATAGTGCATATTGTTCACATTAGGTAGATTTATATGTATAAATTTAAAGTAAACCGTACATTATTGAATAACTTTTTATTATGTTTGTACATGTAGAAGCCAAAACTACAAAATGTATACATGAAGACTTAAATTCGGATTGACAACATTTGGCGTTTTTAAAATGATTATGATTATCAAACAATTCTTAACTTTAGCGATATTTACTTTATTTTTTTCTTTGGCTGTCAAATATAAACATGTACATTAGTTATTCATTATGTTCAAAGATTTCACAATCATTTGATGTTTATATCTATAGTCACGTGGTAGAACTATCAAGTTCAAGATGAATATGAATATTCGTCGAGGTGGTCCGATTAAAAAACTGCCAGTACGTGACATTTTATTTATCTTCCTCAGTCATACATGTAAAGGTGTGTTAGCCTGGATTCCAGTTGGGTTTCAGTCGATTTTTATGTGCTTTTGTTCAGCAAATGTGGGTCTTTCTATTTGAAAGACCCTGGGCTAATCGACATGTTGATATTATCAGAACAAGAATGAATATACAATAGTGCGTGTTATGATTTAAGCAAAATATATCAATGCCTGAATCCCATGTTATACTTGACTGAGCAGTACAAGAGTTTGGATAACAATACTAAACAACATCATAATGGCAATGTTCATTTCTCAATTAAATGTTTTATAATTAGCCAAAACTAAAATCTTACAGCTGTGACATGACAAGATAAGCATTATTCCTACATAAGCCGTTGGAAAAAAAGTGTGCAATATTGATATATAATGAGTTCAAATAAAGCACACGCTTCAATATGATAAACGACCAAAAGATACAAGTAAAGAATTAGGTATGGCATAATAAGGCAAAGAGACATATAAGATCTACAATTTACATGATTGCATGAACATGAACACAGGATACAATTTTGGCCCGGGAATTATTTTCCCATAAAGAAAAGACCAAAACGAAACTTAAAAAAAAAAATGTTTTTTTATGTTTTTTTCCATTTTTAAAAAAAAAATTTAAACTTTATAAAATCAACCAAAAAAACGGTGGCTGATGTAAATGTAAAACAAGTTTGCTTGGGGTTTTTTTGAAGTAAAAATATTTTGGGGCCGTTTTATATTTATTTTAAACGGATTTGCTAATAAGTTTCCCCAAAATGCTTGCAAGTTTACCAAATTAGTATGTAAATTTTCTTCGATAAACTTTAGCGCCGGAATACCCCTTATCTCCGGATTTTAAATTTTAAAAATGGAATTTGTCAAGAAATTTAAAAAAATTTTACATTTTTTAAAAAAAGGGTTGGGTAGTGAAAAACGAATTTAGGCATGTTCAACGATTCTGTTTTGAGTTCTAAACAAATTGCAGTTTTTAAAATGTAATTCCAATATTAATGAGTGATTCTACAATTTCAATCGGTGTGAAATAAATATAAAATCTTTTCACGGTATGCCTGCCTTTTCAAAAACCAATGCTTTTGTTTAGACGTATTAATTATCAAGCCCCATGTATGACAATAAGTTTCAATATCCATTCATATTGCCTTTAGAGATTCAGGGAATTTAGCAAAAAGCACTTGGTCGTCTGCTTATAAAAGGTTAAAATCTGTGTTATACTGTCTAAAAGTGCATAGACAAACAACATAAAGATCAGAGGAGAGTTCAGATCCCCCTGTGAGAAGAAAAAAAAACCCAGAATAATCTGAATTATGTAGAACTATACCTTACAGTTGATTTGGCAGTGGTGTACTTTGATGTTACTGCTTAACCAAATCTTGTGCTTATAATTTCTGGAAAAAACTTTTCCAGTAAAAACGATACATATATTTTGTCCAAAAAAATGATAACAAATAAAAGACAATATAATTTTATTACAAGAGTTTAGAACATTTGATATAACTGCACGACAAATAAAAATACAATCAAACACTGATTTACCTTTTCGAAAACCCAGTTGTTCATTAAAGATTTTATCTTTTTAATCTGACCACTCAGTAAGTCTATGTTACAACATCTGAGAACATATTTTTACAAGAATATAAATAAGTACTGTCCTTCTGTAATGTTTAACTTCATTAGCATTGTTTTAAAGACAGGCAAAAATGAGGAAACCACCAACCGAAATCCTCCAACCCACCCCCTCTCCCCCCCCATTCCACATTTCATTTTATTTTATACATGTATATAGCTTCAAGTAACTCTTAATTTCTGCGTCGAGATTTTCATCAAATAATTTTTAACAAAAAAGTTTTGATTTTCATTTGAGATTCTCTTTAAAGATGGCCGTAAAAGTGTTCAACTTTTAAACCCTCAGCCTTTTCGTTTTTATCTTTTTAATTGAGTTTATGTTTTGCAAAAATTGAATGCGGGGTTGAGATTAAGCTTAGTTGTTTATTCCTAAACCTGCTTTATTTTAAACTCATATCTTTAATTTTAAACGCATGTATAGAATAGCATTTTATCTTGTCTGCACTTATAAATAGGAAGATTATCAGCTGATGTTTGCCTGTACAAACATTATGTGTTCTCGAATCGTAGCAGTCGTTATCAAACCATTATCAATTGTTCCTGTCTATGATTCATACCGTAATTATCCATCTTTTTTAACATAATTATCATAACTGTGTTTGAGTAAATCAATGTTATGGATTAATAGTCAACATCAAAAGAAGAATTGCTAACAAATTTCTGACCATGCGCAAGCTTTACTTTACGTGAATTTTGACAAAAAAAGAGTCACATTTTTTTTTTCATTTTCGAAGATAAATCATTTTAAGATACGATTCGTAAACGTCATCATTTCGTCATTAAATATTCCACACTAAAACAAGGTGCGCGTTGAGGCGCGTTCATGTGGAACCGGGACTGAGAATATAAAATATTAATATCAAATCACGCACGCACACTAGCTAACTAATTAATATTCATACTTTTTATATATTTATATGCTGTAAAATAAATTATGTGGCGGAAAAATTAGAAATTATTGACGTGTATATATGGATTTCGTAAGCATGAGTCTATTAGAAAGTACCATGAATTAATGAATATTCTAAATGAACAAAAAGTTTTACTCCTTCCTAGTAATTATTGCGCAAAAGCCCTGAAAATTGTTTCGTTGAGCGGTTTTCAGCATTATTCATTCTTGCCGATGAATGGCTGTCGATGTTATTATTAAAAAGAGGCGAACGGCTTATGACGTTACTCACATTTTAAAGACATTCACATCTTACAACAGAAAATCAGTTTTGAAGGTATGGTTTGGAATATTTAATGACGAAATGATAACGTTTACGAATCGTATCTTAACATGATTTATCATCATGGGAAGGTGTAAACTTTTGTGACCTTTTAAAAAATGCCTCTTCTCATCGAAAAGTGCGCTTATTTTCAGTCAAAATTCAGGTTAAGTAAAGCTTGCATATGGACAGAAATTTGTTAGCATGCTTTTTTGGATGTTGACTATGAATCCAAAGCATTGATTTACTCGAACACAATTAGAATATGTTGAAAATAGATAAATACTTACCGTCCGTCAATTGTTGTTTTACACCGAAATGTATTTATACTAGTACGGCTGTCGACGGTTGAATGGCTGTCTGCCCATTTGATTGTGCGGTGTGATAATTTAAAATTAGTTTTGTTCCGAACACGCATTGCCAGATTTGAGCTGCGTAATATTATGTACCACGTGGTATACTGGTTGAACTATGACCTCTCGAGTATGTTTTAAACTATCGTCATTCTTATTTAAAAGTTGAGATCTGAACTGGATTGATTATCCTGTTATTATTCGAGATGTAAATACTTTTTATCATAAGTAAATGTAAGAAGAGAAAGGTCAGACAATTCGTTCAAGGCTTCAATTTCAAAATGTTAGAAATTTTTGGGGTGTTCGGTTTACGTCGCTCCAACACAGCGTAGATTATATTGCAACTTTCCAGCCTTACTGGTGGAGGAAGACCTCAGGTGCCCTTCCGTGCATTATTTCAGACCCGAAAGGGCACCTGAGTAGAACCACCTACGTTCTATAAACTAGAAATGTTGGAATAAGAAATGTAAAAAATCAATATGTATTATATATGTATGATATATAAGAAAGCTAGAATTATTGTAATTTCATGCAAAGATTTAACGTGTTTCACTCATCTCTATTTCTCTCTTGAATGATCTTTATCATAAAGTTTTCCTTTGAGTTAGATATTTTCTGTCTTTAGAGCCAGGTGCATATCGATTGTTCCTTGGCACTTATTGTTTTGTAATAGATTGCCCGAGGAACGAATTCGAATGTGTGACAATAAGTTTTAAACTTCCTGTAAGCAATCAATATGAAACAGAATTCCTTATATAGTTACTTGGATGAACCTGAAATACATATGATGAAGGTGAGCCTGCAAATTTTAAAATTAAAACGCAAATTGCTAGAATGTCATTGAAAATGTAGCCCGCATAGTTCTGTCCATGAAAGTTAAAATTCAACCTAAAACTGCAGACATTTTTGGTGACTCATCATAATTCATTGTTCTTTTTTTATATGAATATGTTCAATTATTGTATGGTTTTGTCAATACATTTGTTTTATTTCTTTCTTTATTTTCAGTGGAGAAAAATGAAGGAAGTTATATTTTCCTTTAATGTTTTCTTCTCTACAAACACTTTTCATAATATCTAATTACATTTTTAGCATGTATAATCTTTTAAAATACATTTTCCCGATTACACCAACGTGGCGAACACGATACAAATTGTACATTATTTATTCTATAAAATTAAAACTCGACTCTGACCTTTCTCTTTTATTCGGACTAGCGAGTTCTTTTGTTTACATATGGAACACGTTTGTTTGTTTTAGTCGAAGTGTAAAGTTTCATGATTTGTGTACAGTACAAACAATTATTTAATTTAGTGAAACGTCAAAGTGAATCATCTGCTAGGTTACACCTGTATCAAACATTGTTTTGTCTTGTAAATGTCGTCTTGTAGTATAACCCTTGCCCTGTTGGCGGCATATGACCCACATGCGTTAGTGCAGACTAAGGTCATCCAAGTTCATGAGATCTGCAAGGTTGCTATTTAGTCAATATATATTTTGAACTATTATCCTAAATAAATTATATTAAATACTTGTGTCTAGACTGAAAAACGTAAGAAGATATTTATTGAGATAATCATGCAAATGGTGAATAAAATAATGATGTGATAAATCACCGTTCCGCGTTGTTAGGTTCAGCAAGAATTTCATAACTTCAACGAGACAAATCGATGCACATGCCTCGGTGTAAATTAGGGCAGTTTAAAAAAAAAGAAGAAAAATAGAATGTAGTAATTTTGAATTAATAGATGTGAATGATCCTCTTCAAATATGCGATGTCTTACATAATTCAATGGATGATTGTATTTTGAAGTACATTTAAATACACTTTCCCAAATGTAGTCTTCTTCTGTTGCACCTCTGCCGTGTATTATTTCTTTAAACAATAAATAATAGACATTGATATTAAGACCATACATTATCAATCGAAATAAATGATTTCACACCGTGTATATCAAGTTACGCATGCATGTGAAATTAACGCAGGAATCGTGCAAAAAAAAAAAATTCTTTGGGCGAACGAGTACCACGTATTTTTTTAAAAAAGTTAATGAACCAATAAATTGTATAGTAAATGAAAATAGCCACGTATGACAAAACCAACATAATGGGTTTGCGACCAGCATAGTTCAAGACCAGCCTGCGCATCCGCGCAGTCTGATCAGGATCCATGCTGTTTGCTATCAGTTACTCTACTTGTTACAGAGTTGTAAGGGAACAGCATGGCTCCTGATCAGACTGCGCGGATGCGCAGGCTGGCCTGGATCCATGCTGGTCGCAAACCCATTATGTTGTTTTTGTCATGACGCGGCTCAAATTATAAAAGAAATTATTTAGCGCATACGGATGCTAAGTTATTAAATTTTCAAATTCTTAAAAAATATTTCCAGGACAGTGTTTGTGCTTCAAAATCATTTGTCGATGAAATTTTATACAATAACGCTTATATCATACAGTTCAATCGCTAAAGATTGAACTATTTATTCCATCAAAAAACAGATTTTATAACGGACCCATTGGTTGGTTCAAAATTCATAAGGTATCTTTAGACTTATATATAAGAAACTGAGCCTCCCTACCTACATATCCGAATCAGCGACTATCCGAATTCACTGACAGTTTCCATTAAATTTCATTACTTAATCACGTATCATTGAATCCATTACAAAGGATTAAAAGATATTTCTTTTGAATTATATCAAAATATTTATAGAAGCTGACGAAAAACAATCAATTAAGCAATTACAGAAGATATCAAGGCAATATAAGTGTAATTTTCACACCTTCACAGATCATACGTTTCACCCATTAATCAAGCGAAATAACACTTATCAGTTTGGTGTATGTTAATTTTAACCATTTTGGTTAGTTAACCTTTTGGTTATCTCGGTTTATACAAGTGTCTAACCAAATTGGTTAGTTAACCAAAGTTGGTTAAATTTAACCCACGGTTAGCGTTTAACCCAGGGTTAATTTAACCAACGTTTATACAATTGGGTGCTGAAAGATTTGTTATTTTGAATGAAGGTGTGACATTTGGCAAAATCTGTTCGGATCCGAGAGGTAAATTTTATAGTAAAATAAGAACAAAAATTAAAAAAATCGTCCGGAATTCGGAGTAGACAGGTTCCGGATCCGAAAGGTTTTTTACTATTGAAAATAGAACGAATAAAATCGGGACCGGCCACTTCGTTCGGATTAGAAAGGATTCCGGATTAGAAGGGTTCGGATTAGCAAGGCTCCGCTGTACTTAAATTCGTATCGATATTTCTTTTTCACCTGCCATTGACAAAATTTCGCCAAACCTTCAATAAACCATGAAAATTAAATTTATCGTCTTGTCTTTTTTTTTGTGTTGAAATAATACATTAAATTTATTGTTTTTTTTTATATTAGATACACATGAGACATTGAAATTAGCCGATGAAATACCATAATTACGAGTTAACGCCAATTTTGTGAATGACGCAAGGAGTTACAATGATCATAACATAAAAACTACCTGAATAATGTTTTATACAGTTCTTTTTACTATTTTTTGACGCTTGAAGTTTGGCAAATGTGGAACGTACACAGAAAATCAAAACAATAAAGTTTTTAATACGTTATTGTATTTATTGATATCGACGAAACACAAAAGTCGCACACGTCGTCATTCTCACGAATGATCTCTAAAAGTAAACACAGTCCTTGAAATTATATGTCTTGCTGGTTAAAGTATCATTTCACAACAGCCGTATGCGCGCTCACTTATTTCTTTAAATTTGATCTACTATAAAATAGTTTGGTTCGTTAACTTGCCGTGTTACTCATTTCGGTCTTAGTTTTTCAGATTTACATATACGTTACTTTCACATTTCTGCGTTCCTGGATATAAACTATGTTCTTTTTTATCTTTTAAATGAACTTGAATAACAGGCATCGATTATTTAATAGTCAACATGTTTTTGGCAGTTTTTAATTGCCTTTTTATTTTTTAAAGATAGTTTGGCAATGAACGTATTGCCAGAAAAATGGAAAGCATCTGGATTCAACATTTTCATATTGTATGCAAAAGTAATATGTTTGTACAGTCATGCTTCCATACATGATTAAATATTTCCTTCTGTAGAACGGGCAAAGTGGTAATCAGGAATAAAGAATATGTGAGAAGCTATTCACCTGAAGAAAAAAACTTCTGAATATGAAAAAATTGTCAGATTATTGTATGAAAATATAAAGAAAAGTGGTATTGTGACTTCCTTACAAGATACTATACAATTATAACTGTACTTATTGCCCATTCATAAAAGAATAAAACGATGGCAAGATTATAAAAATTGGTAACTATTTTGGACTTGTAAGAGGACAACACAAATAATAAGCTTTTGGAAAATACAAAAGTAAGTAAAAGCTTAATGGGCATTAAAAGTATGAGACGTAATTTATAGCACTAGCACATTAAAAAGTGAATTATAAAGCGGTACAACATAGCATTTAGAAACATGATTGTGTTCAGATATGTCATTTTTTGTACATCCATTTTGCTGAAATATAATAAACAGGTAATAAGACAAATTTGACTTAATGTTAAAGTTAAGATGCTATGTCTGTTCACTGTTACAGGTGATAAAACCATTATAATGTCATATAATCTTAAATAAAGACAATCTGTAACAAAACATGACACGCTATTTAAAACCATTTCAGCAGTACTTATAATTAAAATACACATAAACTTCCTGCGTACAGTGTATTTCACAGGCTGTATAATTCAATAAGTATATGTACAAAACCAAATGTTTTGAAGTAATGATTAAGGGTAATTACTAAAAAAAGTATGTTTATTACTTAAGTAAAAGTAAAACATTCCTCTGACGCACAGTCATCATTATCTCTATGATTTTTGCACAAGAAAAAACAGAAAATGTCGACACAGTAAAACAAACTGATTACGGTTACAGATTCATGTACATTAAATGTAACAAATAGAGAAAATATGAATCCCCAAAGAAAGCCAAAACGACTTAAATTAAATGTTGCAGGCTCGAGTTGTGTATTGATTAATTAATACATGTTATCCAATTTCATGACGTTGATTCATTTATATTTCATAATTGTACACGATGTACTTCTGGATATCTTACTTCTATCATTGATTTTATTATTTTTCAGCAATAAAAGTCTACATTATACCGACGGTAACTGTGAGCTTATTAATAATGTGTTTCTACTATTCGCCAAGAGTTTTGTTTTATACATATGAGCTAAATTCCGGAGAAAATTACGTATGTCAAACGTTCAACGGCAGATTGGGCAATCACCTGTATCAGTATGCGTCTATTTATGGCATATCAAAAGTAAACAACTTGACAATAATTCTGGGAAGAAATGACGACCTTGTTGAATACTTTGAAGTTCCAACTGCCCGGGTATTTATGAATAGGGATGTTTGTCAGACATTTGTTGAAAAATTCGCAAACCATTGCTGTGTTTTTGATGAAACCTTTATGAACTTGCCGAAAAATAAAAACTACAAGCTCGGTGTGTATCTTCAATCATGGAAATATTTTCAACATGTTTTTGAGGAAGTGCGAAACGAATTGACATTCAAGAAAGAAATTAAAGTAAAAGCTAAGCATGTAGTTAATAATTACAGGAATATTTATGTAGCCAAATTTAAAGAAAATGTCACAGTTGTAGGAGTGCATATAAGACGAGGAGATATTGCTTCAGAAAGTTTCAAATTAGGAGGTGTGGTACTTGTACCGGATTCTTATATAAGACATGCTGTGGATTATTTTCTAGAAAAGTTTAAAAGTGTCGTATTTATAGTGTGTTCTGATGATATTAATCACGCTGTTGAAGTGATGCGGTACAAAAATTTATCGGCAGAATTTGTTCACCGGCAACCGATATATGATCTTGCCATTTTGTCGCACTGTGATCATGTATTAACAACCAGTGGGTCGTTTGGTTGGTGGGCGGGTTTTCTGTCACGTGGTACTGTTACGTATTACAAATATCCAATGAAAGAAGGAACATTTGAAAGATCTGAATATAATTATGATGACTATTTCCCTCCTAGATGGATAGGTTTAGATTAAGTTTTTTTTGTAAGCATTCAAATATATGGTTCAAGATAAGTTGTTTGACTAAACCCTATCCATATTTTCGCATAACCATTAAGAAATACCTCACTCCTAGTCTCTGGAGTATTTGGGTTTATTTGATATAAAAATATAGCGTCTATAAATATACATCTTATTTGTTTCTTTCTTTGTATTTTTTTTTGTTCACAATGTTTTATTACTTTGTTTACAATATGCCACATTTATGAGTAATTATTCTAATATCCTATCACTACTTTTTCAGGTAACAAGCATCTAACATTTCTCTAAAGCCATTATTTATACATTGTAAATTTTATGTGTGTCCTTTCTAAAGACACAAACATGTATTTGTTAGAATAATGTGCCTTTAAATAAAATTCATTAAACCCACCCCTATTGAGGATAATTGACATATTTCCCTAATGTAACTGAAATATTTAATTTATATGAAGCTCTTTTTTATTTGAGGTTCACTGAAGATGAACATTTGTTATGTAAAAATACAATACACATTGTCTATTCGAGTGGCTTATCAAATAAGAAAAACAAGATGTGATCAAAGTTTACCGTCTCTTCAAATCGAAATATTAAGCAAAGTGCATAACAGTTACATCATTTTTAGGTTGCCCGATGTAATAAAAATGGAATTCCAGGACCATGTGTTGCAGTTTGTCACTGGGTTATCATTTTATTCTATAAGGTCTCGAAACTATGCACGCTCTTTACGCAACGTTGTGCGTTAAATGTTAAAGATGTATAATGATGATATTATTACTTTCAATATTCTGGAGTTTAGAATCGATGCATGAGCATTCAAACTTATTTATCTATTTGAGTTTGCATAACGCAAATTTCCGGAAAGCCTTACAAAAAGTATTTAAACGTGGTTAATTTTGAAAAAGAACATCCGGCGATGAAACGTAACTTGTCGTATTGAGATAAAAAGTTGATTAAGTTGGTAACGTTATTGTTTTCCTTATCGCAAATGTGTAACTTGTAAGATAATTGAACTGTCCTGTACCATTTATTAAAGCTCTTGTCTATAGTTTAAGTACATTGTATGACATAAATGAAATGAGTTAAAGTTTGAGAAATGTGTGCTATCTTTTGATGTCCGACATAGCAAAGTTGAAATATTGCAATAAAATGAGCATTAATACTATGTATGTTAGATATCGCACGTGTCTCCATTTCTTATCTCAAATATTAATGACAAATATTATAGTCATAAATATCAAGAACCAAGTACTTCGTAATATGATTTATATGTTATAATCTTAAATCAAAGATGATAATTTTTTTTCCATGAAATAATTGAAATGTTTAAAAAAAATATATATGCTTGTAGTGTGAGGAGTGACTCTTGCGAGTTTTACAGTATTTTTATCTAATAAAAATGCTATATCTCTGAATATCTAAAACAATATTGTTTCATCATCCAAGAAGAGGAATATTTCATGAATACATTATAATTTGTACATTTGACTAAAGTTAATATAATATTTAAATATTAAAGGCACATTATGCATCAGAAATCCATGATTTTTTTTCATTCAGTAGAAATATGTGAAACATGTGTATAATAAAAAGATGACGCATGTTTACATATAAATATATTGATTGATCCCTACTCTGACCTTTTATTTGAATCACAATAGATTTAACCACAATCATTTGCACGTGTTCTTTTGTTAACAAAAAATGTTGTGGTGATGTTCTTATTGTATTCGCTAAAGATCTATGTATTGTTTAAGAAGATAAATATTTTTGTCGGATATAAATAAGTCCCAAATATCGACATTATTTACCGTGAGTGCATTTGTTTATCTGTGTTACATTCATGTATAACTATAAACAAGGATTGTTTCTATGGACTGTGCATTGTACTTATAAAACTGATGATGATGATAATGATGATGATGATGTGATGATGATTATGATGATGATGATAATGATGATGATGATGATGATGATGATGATGATGATAATGATGATGATTATGATAATGATGATTATGATGATTATGATGATGATGATGATGATGATGATGATGATAATGATGATAATGATGATGATAATGATGATGATGATAATGATGATGATGATGATGATGATGATGATGATAGTAGTGTCCATTCCAGTGGCGAGAGGGAGG
>NW_026855737.1:0-34926 GCF_026571515.1 Ruditapes philippinarum | reverse complement strand
TGTCGCAAAATCGCACTTTGGCGTTTAAAAAGTATCACAATGGATTAAACGTTAAACTACGATGATTTCACTGTCCCGTTAAATGTTGCAAACTAACGTTAAATGTCGCAAGATGTGATATCCATTGTAAATAGTAGCTATTTCGCCGTTATGTAGTATCTGTAACTATTAATTGTAAAGCAAAATGAATGAAAGTTCATTATTAGAAAAGAAGGACGTGGGGCTCAATCTATCATGCTTAGGTAGCTTGGTTGTGATTTCAAAAAAACTTGATTGGTTGAGATAGGAGCTTTCTTATTCGGTTATTTTTTAAAAATCATATAACCATCTTCATTGCCTCTTTGGTTTTGCAACATTACGTGTTTTTATTTAATAACCTACCGTACCGAGTATTTAGCTACGATACTAATTTTTGCAAAAGATATATCTAACATACTAAGGGACAGTTATTATTTTAGGGAAGTTGGTATTGAGATTTTGTGTGTCCGCATTTTCCCTTATCTTTCACCTTAAAAGGTTTTATTGATACTGTCACTTTCAATAAACGGAATACGATTTTTTAGAAATTTATTGATTGCAAATCCTGTGTTTTTTTCTTTTTTCTTTATTAAATTTTAAAATATTGTTTCAGTCTACAACGTACGGTATGTTATAATTTTTTTTAATTGAATATGGAGAGTGTGCGAGGCAAAAATTTATGTATTTTATATTTAATGACTACTTTCATTTATTCCAGGCACTTTGTAAGTGTTAAAAATTGAGTTACGCTACCGAGATAGGGGCGTGAAGGATGGTTGCATTTTTTTCATTATCCTCCAAATGAACAGACTCATTAAACCGAGTCTGTAATTTTATGTAATTTGTTGTGTATTTAAAGCTCTGAGGGACACCCCAATGGACTATTTTTCTGCCAAAATGGTGCTTATTAATTTTATTGGCACCAAACTATCAGGAAACGGACACAGGGATTTTACTGCATAGATGCGTTTTTCACGGTGGATCACTGGTAATTTCTCTCTTGATTTAAGACCAGTTTGAAAAACAAATATATATCAACAGAATTCATTTTATACGAGACTTTATTTTTATCATTGTTTTTTAAAGAAAATTGTTATTTCGAACAAGTAAATGTGACGTTTGACAGCAATGTTAGCCTTGTTTTCTTACCTAAGTTACTAATGTGTAAGTATTATTTGTAATGAATTCAATATGTCTGCGACGAGTTCACTCACGAGGAAAAGAAAGATGATCATAACCATTTTTGCCACGAATATATATAATTTTATTCATAATATAATAATACTAATTTTTGAAAGTTCAACAGTTTTTTTACGCATTACCTAAATTTCACAAAAGTGGACAAATTGAAGAGGCAATTAATAATAATAAATTTCTGGAAACATTTAAGTTTCTGCACCAGATTGATTTAAAGTTAGTTCCTATTGTTAGGGGGACTAACAGTGTTACACAGAGGACTTAGCCAATTTTTTAGACCTTATTATTAAAACCCATTAGCAGACAAGTCCAAGTTTCATTTCGAAGATTGACTTAGATTTACCTTTGAATTACTCGCCGGAATTAGAGAAAGATTCATTTTGTTACCTCAGATTGTTCGTAATTTTGTAATTACCCAAACACTCCACATTGATCTGGGCTTACAGGCCACTTCAACACTGGATAGAACATTCCCGATTAAAATAGATTATAGTCCAACACCAATTATATATTGAAAATTCACTGCAACTTTATCCTAAAGACTAAAGTATTTTATTTTAAGGCAAATATTTTATTCCAGATAAAGGTACAGCTATGAGTTACTAAGTTTGCCCCACCTTTGCTTACTTTTGTACTTGGATAATCTAGAAGGAAAACACTTTTACGAAAAATCACAATTTACGAAACGTAATTTTTTTCAAATACATTAAAATGAACTGCGAAAAGATTTTTTTGGATTATTGTTTTTTATAGTTCGGTGAAAATAAATTAAACAGATTGCATTTATTAAGAGAAATACAATTGACACCCTTGTATCATTTACGATGAATAAAAGTGAACAGAGCATTTTGATGTATTAGGTTGGAACAATATACACTATCTACAGTAAACCGACGGACAATATAAAATACTCAACTTTAAAATCGTGTTCATCCGAAAATACAAGTTAACTACAAGCATTAAAATCAGATTACCAGATGAAATTTTACATACGTATTTAAAGCAATTGAAAGGGTCCCATTCAAAACTGAAGAAAACATAACAGCTAACAACAGTACAACGTTATTCAAGTTGATGTTAACAACATTTAATCAAAATACCATATTTCCCAAGCAATTCGATCATATTTGAAAAGTGAAAGTCATGAACGTGTTTTAGAAAGAGAGTATATAAAAACAGTAAAGTTACCTTTCAAGTTCGACTGAAAATATACTGTAACACGTTTCTAAAATGCAACAGGATAGGTGTAGACATGTCCTTCTTTAATAGAAGAAATGCTACAATTTATCACAGTAAGACATTTAAGTCAACAAAGTTTGAACTTGGTTTCAATAATGTGATATATTCTTATTTGTGACAACTCGTTTACAGTTTAATATTTGGCAACAAAATGATATGTATGACATTTACATATTGCAACAAAACACAGAAGACTTCAGATGTTGCAAGTCAATAACATTTACTAAATGTTCAGGAGGTAAATTTAACATTTTCCCCTGTAAAATATTATTTGTTTTGGCCGTCAGAGCCAAAAATATGGTAGCGAATTTCAGACCTTGATGCTCGTTAATTGCAAATCCGAGTTGTCGCGCTTTTTTGAAGCGGTTATTCCCTCTTATATGTACATAACGCCGAAAAATTCAGGGGAGGTCACTGCGTAAAGATTTGTCAAATGACGAGGCGGCAATTATTTTCAAGCACAATGTTCCCCGGAATGCGATTCGAAGCATTTCTAATTATTTTTATATTATCTTTTTATTTATTAGATAAACATGCTTATAGTGAGCTCCAATGATTATTTACATCTGTGTTAACAAACAGTTTAGCCTAAATATAAGAGTTACAACCCCAATTAGAATCAATATGGTTTTCTTCAGGCCGTTATCTATAACTTCACGTGGCGAGGCGGTTTGCACGGGGCTCGTTTAGCGAATCGAGGGTCTGGAGTTCAAATTCCATGAGCAATTCATTTTTTTAATTTTTAGTCAATCAACATTGAATTGAATATATCGTGCTGCAATTAGTCTATAGCTTTCTACAGTTTAAAACACGGAAAGCATTCGGCACTATACAAAACAAATTGCGTTATAATCTCACAACCATCTCTTCTGACATTCTGAGTACCCACAACAATTCAGCGACTTTCTGTGCTTTTGATTTTGTCACGGAGATTGATTAGACTTTCTTTGATTTCTGTATCGTGTTCTTAATGCACATGTCGAGAACGTTCGATAGTAAAAGTTCAAATACGACCATAAATACAAAATATGCACAATAGAGTTTTTTAAAAGAACTTTTATGAATGTTCAAAATAAAAACATGGAACGCATTGCCGTAAGAAAGCATTTTTATATTTATTGAAGAAAACATATGATTATCGAGGACTGCTTTTTGCGTCTAAATGGAAAAAAAAAACACCGCAAATATAAATACAAGCATAAACTGTTATGTGCAAATAACTTTAGCTTTCAAAAAACTGATTTTGTTTATCACTCCGCTTAACTTCATCGTACCATGATTCTATCTAACACTACAAGTTGTCTCTTATTTTTGATCTAGGATGCCGACTTATAGGGCTTCAGCGGCGTTAGGCAAACTCTAAGGTCAAGGTCGTCGCCGCCCTTCTCCCTTGATTGTCTGTTTATCCACTATATTATTTGTTACATATAGTTGTGAACAGATTACCCTTAAGAGGGGTCCTCGTTAATAGCAATAAATAATAAGGGACAATTACACAGTATGGTATCGATCATGCGATACACTTGGATTATAATGATTGCTATAATGTATAATCCCGTTTGCATAATTAATAAACCCGATCATAGAAATAACAAATAATATTCTAATTTCTAGCATGCGAATCAAAAGTTATAAATAATGAACATGTCTTTACGTCCGTTCATTCAAAAGCTGAATATACCAATTCTGGTGAAAACCCAATTGAACCATGAAAAGTTCTATAAGAATATCTTGTCATACATATATCCTACTAGTTCATCTGCACCTTGCTGTATGGAGACCTATTTGGATGCTTTAGCAATCCAATGCTTTTCTTCTTTATAGTCATCCTAGCGTATTGAGCCTCGTCTCACAATGGGTGAATGCACGGCTCTTGTGTAAGCACGACGCATACTTCCCCCCCGATGAAGACGTATTTCTTGAACCATGACTCTGTAGATGTCTTATTTCTCAATCCATAACATGACAACCTCATCTCGAGCTCTTATTTTCCACATTTAGCCTCCTTTTTCAGACTAAATTGTTCCATTCCACTTTTTATAAGAACATGTCTATTCTTTGTTTCCACTTGAAACTATCCGGGCTCCTATTTAAAGCTAAAATTGTTGTTTTCGCACAAGGTCTTATTGGACCATAATTGAATGTAAAGATCTAATAGCACAATTTTAGGATTTTTTTTTGTCAAAACATTCTATCAATTGTCTAGTCCTCTCCAGTTGCTGGTATCACATATTAGACCCATTCAGTGTTGATGGAATACAACAAGCCACTTCTTAGGGCCCGCCCTCCCATTCATTTGCAGTATCACTCGATTCAAATGCTATTTACCCCCTGTCCCTAGTCACTGCCGTGTTGGGCTTTCTTTAGGGATTCTGATATTTATCTATTTTAAGATCACATCCGTGTTATTTGTGCCGTGTGGCGGCTGTAAAAAGTCTCCCCGTACATCTAATCAATGATGTTATATTTACGATCCTTGAAGATCGTTCAGCACGACATTATTGTTGTGCTTGTGGTATTTTAGTTTCAACTTTTCGGCATTTATTTGTTGGGTGGTTCCAATATTCCTACTTGAATAATGTTGATGTCCCCTTCCCTTTGTGGTCTATTATTATTTTCTTTGAATTCCTAATCAGTTACGGATTATTTATCATTTAATGATTGGCGTGTCGTTGCCCTGTCCTTTTTGTGTTTGGGGTCCGCCTGGGCTCCTTGCCGTTGTTCTTGTTGCTGGGTCATATGGGGGTTGCGTTCATTGAACGCCGCCTTTCCTTGTTGATCTTGTTTTTCATATTGAATCACCCTTAGGATATGTTGCCTGCTTTTTAAATTTGTCTTTTGACGTCTTATCTGTGATACGCAGGCTTCATAACCTCTGATCCCCTTTCAAAATTCCATTTTATTTAGTTCCGCCAATTGTTTTCTCGTTTAGGGCACACGCTTTCTCTCGCCCATTGTTTTCTCGTTTAGGGCACACGCTTTCTCTAACTTGGGGACCATACGCCGCTTTTCATGGAATGGCACTACTGTGTCACATTGAAGGTTCCATGATAACCGCCGTATGAACACATCTGCGGATGTTTCTAAATTCAAAATTTTACTATTTCATGTTTAAATGTTGAATTCTGCTCAAGCCGGTGCTAGGGGGCGTGGACGGTAACTTGCAATTTCCAGTACCGTCCATGAACAGGCTCAATCAAACCGAGCCTGCAACATTCGA
Source organism: Ruditapes philippinarum (assembly GCF_026571515.1). NCBI lineage: Eukaryota > Metazoa > Mollusca > Bivalvia > Venerida > Veneridae > Ruditapes > Ruditapes philippinarum. The sequence continues at coordinate 29,252 of NW_026855737.1, read as the reverse complement.
TTTTGCCGTGTTGGGCTTTCTTTAGGGATTCTGTATTTATCTATTTTTAGTAATCAACGGCATGCGTGTGGTTTTTTCTAGATGTCTGTTTGTCCAGAATAGCTGCACTTCTTCAAAACCGGGCCCTTCATCCACACCTCCATCAACTCTTACACATTCTACTGATTCTTTCATTGCATGAGAAACAGATACATTGTCCACTGTCTCCAGGAAGCACAATATAGATAAATACAGAATCCCTAAAGAAAGCCCAACACGGCAAAATTGAAAATGTTGCAGGCTCGGTTTGATTGAGCCTGTTCATGGACGGTACTGGAAAGTGCAAGTTACCGTCCACGCCCCCTAGCACCGGCTTAAGCAGAATTCAACATTTAAACATGAAAAAGTAAAATTTTAAATTTAGAAACATCCGCAGATGTGTTCATACGGCGGTTATCAAGGAACCTTCAAAATTCTGGAAACAAAGTGATCCCTCGGAAGCATTAATCACAACAAAATAACATAAGAATTGCAGACTCGGTTTGATTGAGTCTGTACATGAGGGATAATGAATAAGTGCAACATCCCTCACGCCCCCTAGCACCGGCTTGAGCGGTACTCAATTTCTCAACACTTTATATAGTGTTGGCATTCAATGATCCCGAAGGACCAGAAAATATAACAACACTGAAGTGAAAAGTACGGGGCAACTTTTTACGGCTGCCACACGGCACTTGACACCTGCTGTTGTGAAGTACAAAATTCTGGAAACAAAGTGATCCCTCGGAAGCATTAATCACAACAAAATAACATAAGAATTGCAGACTCGGTTTCAAAGTGACACTTCCGTGCCACTCCATGAAATGCGGCGTATGGTCCCCAAGTAATAAAAAGCGTGTGCCCTAAACGAGAAAACAATGGGCGTAGTAATGTAAACACGCCCGGCAAACTGTCGCTCCACTTCAAAATTGTGGTGTACGGTAAAACGAGCGAACGGCATTTCCGAGATAGAGCGGAAGGCCGATTTAAACGCCTTATTGTAAGTATTGTTTATGTTGTTGTCTTGTTATTCATTTAAGTTGTGTTTTTTCGAAAAAAACGGAAAATGTAGTTCCGTGTAGGATTGATTTAGGCTTCCAATGATCTAAGCTGTTACAAACAGAAAATATATACTAAGCCCCGGAGAACATTTCTCCCCGACGAAAAGCGAACGATGATTTGTAGAAATATTGAACTTCACAACCATAGAAATGCCATACCCTTCAGATTTCTTTGAAAAGTGTATTAGTAAATTATCAACCCGTAATAAGAACTTGTCCCTTCGTGCAAAATAATTACTCCTGAAAGGATTTCTCTAAATTTCGTTAATCGATATTTTTTCGAAAGTAGTGGAGCGAAAAGGGCAAGAGATGGAGCAAAAGGTTCGATGTTTGAGCGCAAGGCGATATTAATTTGACGTATTAGGAGGAGCGTAGGGCTCTATTAGATTTTTACTCATAAAAGCGTATAGAAGTTAGAAAGACGGTGATCAAGTAGCTTTTGAGACCGGATATAATATACCCTTTTAAAGACATAATCTAAAAAGTGTGATTATCTTTTCAATGACATATTGCGTATAAATGTAATCGCGAAGGTGTCACCTGTGGCTGCCGTGTAGATTCCATTATTTAATGTTCGAAAATTTGGATGAGGCCACTACAATTGAAATCATACACATATATGCATGGCATAATACAGAGAATTGCCACTTGTTCGAGGTCAGTCATGATTTTTCACACGGTTATGTATATTTAAAAACGTGTCCGTGCAAATTCGACAAATCGAATATTTTCAGTTCAACCGCGAACAAATGTTTCCGAGCAGGTACGTGTAACGCGATTGTTCACGCCAAAATGTAATGTTTTTCAAAAAAATAAGATATTCAAGGTGCAGAACAGAAACAAAATTATGCAATGCATGGAACACATTTTTTTATTTTCCTCTCAAAGTGTAAATAGAAATGTTTACTTTTATAATCAAACACTGCAGTACAAGAAAAAATTAAGTTAAAAGAAATATCTAAGATTTTGTTTGTTTATCTATGAACAAAACGTACGTAATAAAAAAGGCAGAGCTCAGTCGGTGTACGGACTAAAATTATCAATAATATAATAGACCTAGTTATAGTAGAAATTTCTATTTACACTTTGAGAGGAAAATAAAAACTAAACAACAATACTAAATAAGGGAGGAAGTATCTAGAAACATAACTAAAACACGTGTTATATCCTTATAACGACTGACACCTTGTCAACCATTTTCATAGCGATTCCTCACCTTACAAATTCATGAAAACGTGGCTTATTTGTGTTTGCTCACACGTACGTTAGAGCTATTAATTACAGAAAATCATTGTGAACTGAACTCGGTAGTAGTGATCCATTTAATTTAATGTGTTCCATGCATTGCATAATTTTGTTTCTGTTCTGCACCTTGAATATCTTATTTTTCGAAAAACATAACATTTTGGATTGAACAATCGCGTTACACGTACCTGCTCGGAAACATTTACAGTTCGCGGTAGAACTGAAAAATATTCGATTTTGTCGAATTTGCACGGACACACGTTTTAAAATGTACACAACCGTGTGAAAAATCATGATTGACCTCGAATAAGTGGCATCCCTTATTATGCCATGCATACATGTGTATGATTCAATGGTAGGGCCTCATCCAAATTTCGAACATAAATAATGGAATCTAAACGGCAGCCACAGGTTACATTTATTACGCTATAGTCATTGAAAAGATATCACACTTTATTAGTTGTCTTTAAAAGGTATATATATCTCGGTCTCAACACTTGATCACGTCTCTTTTAACTTCTATAGCTTTTATGAGTAAAAAATCATAGACTACGCTCCTCCTAATACGTCAAATTAATATCGCCTTGCGCTCAACATCGAACCTTTTGCTCCATCTCTTGCCCTTTCGCTCCACTACTTTCGAAAAATATCGATTTACAAATTTAAGAAATCCTTCAGGAGTAATTTATTTTGCACGAAGGATAAGTTCTTATTACGGGTTGATAATTTACTAATACACTTTTTCAAGAAATCTGAAGGGTATGGCATTTCTATGGTTGTGAAGTTCAATATTCTACAAAATTAATCATCGTTCGCTTCGTCGGGGAGAAAAGTTCTCCCGGGCTCAATATAATTTTCTGTTTATAACAGCTTAGATCATTGGAAGCCTAAATCAATCCTACACGGAACTGCATTTTCCGTTTTTCGAAAAAATACAACTTAAATGAATAACAAGACAAAAACATAAACAATACTTACAATTCGGCGTTTAAATCGGCCTTCCGCTCTATCTCGGAAATGCCGTTCGCTCGTTTTACCGTACACCACAATTTTGAAGTGGAGCGACAGTTTGCCGGGCGTGCTATACAATATGATAAACAAGATCAACAAGGAAAGGCGGCGTTCAATGAACGCAACTATACAAGTCTGCATAGTGTTGTGCAGGATTTTTGAAATGTACAGGTTGTGCTTTAACTATTCAAGCACATACTTCATTAGTTGTTTCAGACCCTGTAAAGTTGTAAAATGTTGTCTGAAGGTTTGAGGGGTTCTTGTTACAGTCATGAAAGCTTGGACAGGTAAACAATTTCTACCTACAAACCTGAAAGCTATTGAAGTCTTTAAAAGTATTAGAAAAACTTTAGACAACCCTGTTTATATTGCTGTAAATGTCCCTGAATAAAATTTGTGTCATTCAATCTGTCCAGAAGTTGGTACAAGGACTTGATCTTTGGTATATATCATAGTTTAAAAACACTGATTCTATGCAGCTGCAATCTCAACAACTGTCAAAATCTGTGTCCTAGGATGGGAACTATGTCTTGAAATTCAACATGGAGGAGGCAGGAATCAACCTTCAATAACGGTAACTTGCACTTTCCAGTACCGTCCATGAACAGGCTCAATCAAACCGAGCCTGCAACATTTTCAGTTTTGCCGTGTTGGGCTTTCTTTAGGGATTCTGTGTTTATCTATTTCATAATGACGGCTTCATTCTTTGTTTAAAAAATAAATTAAATATACAAACCAGTATTTAAGCAGGCTTTATAACCTCAGATCCCCTTTCAAAATTCCATTTTATTTAGTTCCGCCCATTGTTTTCTTGTTTAGGGCACACGCAATTTTTTATATGGGGACCATATGCCGCTTTTCATGAAATGGCACTAACGTGTCACATTGAAGGTTCCATGATAACCGCCATATGAACACATCTGCGGATATTTCAAAATTCTAAATTTTACCAGTTCATGTTAAATGTTGAATTCTGCTTAAGCCGGTGCTAGGGGGCGTGGACGGTAGTTTGCACTTGACAGTACCGTCCATGAACAGGCTCAATCAAACTGAGCCTGCAACATTTTCAATTTTGTCGCGTTGGCCTTTCTTTAGGGATTCTTATTTCACTCTATTTTAATAAGGGTATGACAATACCTCTATCTTTTCTTCAAATAGTTGAGCTAAAAACCTCTTAATGCATACTGATAATGCTCCTCACCTGCTGTAAAATATGATAACAAGATCAACAAGGAAAGGCGGCGTTCAATGAACGCAACCCCCATACGACCCAGCCACAAGAACCAGTGGCAAGGAGCCCAGGCGGACCCCAAACAAAAACAGGACAGGGCAAGTGACGTTTAACTCTTGCTTCAACTTGGCTCTAAGAACGGTTTTCGGAACTAATTCCTTGAACAATGTGTCATCAGCTACTACAGCCAGTAGTCCTTGGCCATCTATGTCATTCTCTGGAAATAGATAAATACAGAATCCCTAAAGAAAGCCCAACACGGCAAAATTGAAAATGTTGCAGGCTCGGTTTGATTGAGCCTGTTCATGGACGGTAAAAGAAAGTGCAAGTTACCGTCCACGCCCCCTAACACCGGCTTAAGCAGAATTCAACATTTAAACATGAAATAGTAAAATTTTGAATTTAGAAATATCCGCAGATGTGTTATGAAGCCTGCATATCACAGATATACGTCAAAAGACAAAGTTAAAAAGCAGGCAACATATCCTAAGGGTGATTCAACATTATTCAAGTAGGGATATTGGCACCACACAACTAGAAAATGCCAAAAAGTTGAAACTTAAACTACCACAAGCACACCAATAATGTCGTGCTGAACGATCTTCAAGGATCAAAATTATAACATCATTGATTAAATGTACGGGGAGACTTTTTACAGTCGCCACACGGCACAAATAACACGAATGTGACAATAGAATAGAGAAAAACAGAATCCCTAAAGAAAGTCCAACACCACAAAATTGAAAATGTTGCAGGCTCGGTTTGATTGAGCCTGTTCATGGACAGTAATGGAACGTGCAAGCTACCGTCCACGCCCCCTAGCACCGGCTTAAGCAGAATTCAACATTTAAACATGAAATAGTAAAATTTGAAATTTAGAAACATCCGCAGATGTGTTCATACGGCGGTTATCACGGAACCTTCATGGAACCTTCAATGTGACACAGTGCCATTCCATGAAAAATCATAATAAATTTGAACACAAGTCAAAATTGACTAGTACGAGTATTTTATGTTACACAAATAAAAAAGACAAATTGTATCTTTATTCTTTTAATTATTAATATTTATACTATTGAAAAGTTTGTAGTTTCAACTAACTAAAGATTTCACCGGATACAAATTCATGCTATATATATGTATACAACAAGAGCTAAAAATGGCTATTTCTGAAATCCTGAAGTTCAGGGCCAGTCATGAAAACTTTAACCCATGACTATAAAAATAAATGAATAATCCAGTTAAACAGCATTATAGATGAATAAAACAGATAAAACAAAAATATAAGCAATAAAAAGTTTTTAAAATTCACATAATTCTAAATATAATTCATTTATTTGCATTCAGAATGCATATCGAAAGCACTTTTAGAAATTTCCTAAAGCCTTTGCTCTAAAAATGGGGAACGGGCATTTTATAAGGGCAAGGGTGTTTATTAGGAAATATACTGTATATATGTAGTTAGTGTGATTCAAGAATAAAGCTGATTTATCATGCAACATCCTTGGATCGAATTTCGCTAGCATACTAGATAAAATGCCCGTAACGTTTTTAAAATCCTAGTTGAAATTCTGCCTTATAGCTAAATTTTGCTCACGGATTTGAACTCTAATTGAGAAAAGGAAAAATAATGCAATTATGCGATGGTAATAAGTAAGACGGCACATTTTAACTACATTTTGCTAGTCAATATATGATATCTGACATTTTGCTAGTTGAAACGATATTAACTAGCACAATTTTGACAGTGAAAGATTTTGCCAAATTCGAACCCTCACAGTCAGGTAGGGCTGTCATTGATGGAAAATGTTGTATCGATATATCGAGAGACAAATATCGAGCATACATTGATTATCGACTTTCCAGAATTTTGTACTTCACAACAGCAGGTGTCAAGTGCCGTGTGGCAGCCGTAAAAAGTTGCCCCGTACTTCACTTCAGTGTTGTTATATTTTCTGGTCCTTCGGGATCATTGATACCAACACTATAAAGTGTTGAGAATTGAGTACCGCTCAAGCCGGTGCTAGGGGGCGTGAGGGATGTTGCACTTATTCATTATCCCTCATGTACAGACTCAATCAAACCGAGCCTGCAATTCTTATGTTATTTTGTTTGTGATTAATGCTTCCGAGGGATCACTTTGTTTCCAGAATTTTGTACTTCACAACAGCAGGTGTCAAGTGCCGTGTGGCAGCCGTAAAAAGTTGCCCCGTACTTCACTTCAGTGTTGTTATATTTTCTGGTCCTTCGGGATCATTGATACCAACACTATAAAGTGTTGAGAATTGAGTACCGCTCAAGCCGGTGCTAGGGGGCGTGAGGGATGTTGCACTTATTCATTATCCCTCATGTACAGACTCAATCAAACCGAGTCTGCAATTCTTATGTTATTTTGTTGTGATTAATGCTTCCGAGGGATCACTTTGTTTCCAGAATTTTGACAGTTGATACAATGAAAATTCTGGAAACAAAGTGATCCCTCGGAAGCATTAATCACAACAAAATTACAAGAGAATTGCAGACTCGGTTTGATTGAGTCTGTACATGAGGGATAATGAATACGTGCGATAATCAATGACAACCCTACAGTCAAGCTGAAGTCAAAGAATCCTAGGTATAATAACTTGTCATTGCTTAAATATATTCTGGAAAAACGATACAACTAATATGTTTAAAGTTTCTGGGGCAATATTCAATAAACATCTAATATTGATCGTAATTGGTCGATCGATGTTATCACATGATGGTACAAGTTCATTTTTATCTCTAAAGGTAACAGTTCTATATGTGAATTGCCCAGCTAGCTCAGTTCGTTAAGTACTCATTTTAGTAAACGGAAGGTACTTGGTTCGAATCCCTACATTGGTGAAATCTTTTTTTCTTACTGTTTTTTCTTCAAGATTCTACAATTTCGAAATCAAAATGCAAAATAATCATTTATAAGAGTTTTTAGATGATTTTTTTAAAAATTATTCTTGGTGCCAATCCATGAACAAGTCTCCTTAAGGTCAATTTATTTAAAGATTAAATTAAATAAAGCCCCAAATATCATTTTGATCAGACCGATTTCGTTTCAATATAACAGAGTTTGTGTCTTGGTCTGACCAAATGATCGGCACTTGTTCACAATTTCAGTAAGTCTGCGATATCAGGTTCAATTAACAACATCTCTACTGAAAAGTTGAAAAAAGAATATGTTGTTACATAATTAAACCATCACCCCGACATATGCACTGTAACTACAAACATTAGACAAATAAGAAATTTGCAGGGATACACCTTCATTTGTAGGTTAGTTCACAATAAATAACCTTCTTTTTTTTAAATATGTCAGCCATTGTATAAAATTTGAAAAAAAGATATTATTTTATCTAGATCTATTTTGATGTATTTTTAAAATGCATTTTCTTACTTAATAATTAGTTATCATATTCTAGCAAGGCTCACGGGAACTACTGACTTGGAGTCCGTGACTTCAGCCTTAGGATTCAGACTCCCTTACACGGACGTGCAGGCTCATCTGGATCTGCACTGGTCGCATAGGCGTTAAAATAATTAAAAAATAAATAATTAATAAAATAATTCTCCGTTTTTTGTCACTTGATCAGTTCATTCATACTGCAGTTAAAGGGATTATCTCACTCAATACGAAATTTTCTGATGTAATCGTTTATATTCTACAGGCAAAAGGAACGTTCTTTTGTGGATTTGGTATTATTTAATAATACGAGATATGCGAGTTTCATGTGATGACGCCTCTCAGACTCGCAAAATAAATTGGTCTATTCGCGAAAACAGATGGCAAACATGAATACCGCTAGGCTTCATGCATACTTTGTCTGGGTACAGGTGAAAATATATGGAGAATACAATCCCTGTATACCTTTGAATATAAATCCTAATTATGGGGCAATCTTTTCGCCCCATCCCACTATCTTCTCAACAGAAAAAATTGAAAAGGAATGTCAGGAATGGTCTTCTGTCTAAAGCCCCGTGTTTTCAACACACAAATTTCAAAACACTTGCTATCGAAAATATGTTTCTTAGGGTAAATGACTCAATGTAACAAAAAAAGAGCAATAGAACAATTTTCATATTTTAATGAAAATACATTTTTATCTCGAGGTAAACTACGAAAATATCAGTATCAAATGAAATTAAATAACATATTTGAAAGGCGTTATAACACGAATCAAAAGGCATAAATAAGCGATGCATTAGTCAATCAAACATGATGACTTGTAATAAATGTATTTTGCCCCCTATTTCCTTAAAATAATATCCGATTTCTAATTTATTTACATGTTTTGGGTGTAATAAATTTGAAACATTTTACGTTTCATCATTGGTGTAAATGTAGCATGACAAATTAGGTATAAATATTTCGCTTGTGGTATAAGATTTATAAATAGCCTTGCAGAAAATGACTATACACATCCTTTTCGGCAATTTATATTAGAACACAGGAAGAAAGTGTACTTTATATAGTAAAATATCGTGCCAAGTATTCCATTGTTCTTTTCTCAAGATGATTGGACATGACTTCTTTTATTTTCAAAACGGTAGCAAAAGGTCGTGTTACTATTTTGCACCCCACTTTTGCCACGGGTTGAAATAGAAAATTCGTCGCTTCAAAATTCCTTATAATTGTATAGCAGCCAGCATACTTGATAAGTCAACATTTATAAATTGTTTCTTTTACATAATGACTTTAAATCATAAAATGGCAAACCTTACTGAAAGAATACGAAATACCCATAACCGCGGTCCTGTACAATATAAAAGTAATGTATGTGATTAATCCCAGAGCATGCTGCTGTTTAACGCTTTATCAGGATGCCAAAAACAAACAAACATGAACATATAATTTTAAAAACGTTTATTTTTATGCATAAATACGATGTGAACACGCTAATTTTAGTGTAGTCTAGCGTGACATTTTGTTACAAAACTTCCGGTATGTCATTAAGTAACTATTAATTACTAAAGTAAATACTACAGTAGTACAGATAAATCAAGACTTGTATCTTCTTACTCTGCATACAAAAAAAATGTCAATTTGAGTAAAAATTTGAGAAGTGTCTTGAAAAAAATGAACAAAAGCAAATAAGAAATATTGAACAAAAACAAAGTAATTATTGTTTTTGAAAACGGCATTTTACACGCATTATGTGAACAAAATGGTGTAATTACACCAACACGTGTATTTACATAATTGAAAGCAATGAATTTAAATCCAGCAGAAATGCTTTCAAATTTGATCATTTACGAAATAGCATTTTGCGCCATTTTGAAGTACAACATGAATTCCAATCATTGTAGGACTATGTAATTAAAGAGGAAAAAAAGAAAGAAAAGAAGCATATCAATGTTTAACACAAATTACTACAGAGATAACTCAAAGATAAATAGGCATAGCGCGTTTTTTTCAAGAGATCGTTCTTTTTACATGTATTTAAAATGTTAGCAGTTTACAATGCTAGAGTTGCAATTGTTTCATATGAATTGGCTAGGATATTACAAAGTATTAAATTGTTTTAATTTACTCTTATGCTGCCTATTTAGTATTTCTATTGAAAGGATCAATTAAAAATTAATTTATACCTTGTAATTTTGGATAGTCAAGAAAGCCAACATTAATTGTTTTAGGTTTTGGTCTTTAAGACAATAGTTTGCCTTATGTATATTTGAATGCATTGTATTCGTTTAAGACAAGTGTGTCAAATAGTTGTTATCCAAGAAAATCTGCTAATGCCTTTGACAAACAGAACACTTCTCATTTATTAGTTCCTCCTTGCCAGTTTCAAAATCAGTATCTTCTCTCATCGCATTAGTTTTATTGATCCACCTCCTGTAACACGACCCGATGTTTTCGAGGCTCTGTATTACTTACATGCTTTTGTTCTTGATTGTACAATTCGATTAAATGATTACTGTTTCCCTATTTAAATGTCTTTTTCATTCATTCACTTTAAATGTAAGTTCAAATTAATTTTGTACGTGTAAGACAACAGTGTTTGTTTAATTACATAGTAATTATATGAAAGTGTTTCTTAGAAGAAGAGGAAAGCCATGATTTTATTTATTGATGAACAGGACTAATGTTAATATACGACTCTGTCCTTTTTTCAAGGTTTATTTCGCCCGGAGAATATATTCTTTTGATTGGCTATCACTACGGTTATTTAATCAATTCTTGCCATCTCAGACAGGTTTACAGTTTTCGTTAAAGTTTTATTGTAAAATGTCTGCTGCAAGACAGCAATAAATTATTTGATGCTGCATAAAGATTTAAATACGTGCAACATAGACTGTTGGTTCTTTTCAACAAGGTATAAACAGCACACCTTATTTAGGACTGTTTTCTTTATGTAAACGGATGCAAATTCATATTTAACAAAATACAACATACTTACAAACCTTCAAGTCGAAGGATTTCAAATGATAAATGTGCATTTTCCTTTTCAAAAATCATACATTTTAAATTTGGAAATGAATTAGCTTCAACTTTTAAACCAGCGATAAGGATCACTGTGCTTAAACTCACTATATTATCAAATATATGCCTTACGGTAGGACAGGTACCGTATTTTATACGGATACGATCGTAAATCAAAAGCAAATGTGTTTATCGTGGACAATGACGTTGAAAATAATGTTCAAAAGGCTGGAAAATATGACATACCGGACATTTATTCCTATTTTAACCTTTTGTGCAGCTATTAATTATAAGTCAATTTTCTAAGTTTACATCTAATTTAACTCAGATGAAATCTTATTATTTTGCATTGACCTTAAGCTTTTACTTTTCTTTATTGAAGTTTATGACAGTTATCAGCCTATATAGCCATATAATCAAACTTTAAAAAGCTCTATGCACCGCGTTACCCCCAGACCCTAGCTTATGATAGAAAACAAATAAAAAGGTAAGAATATGTTTCCTTTGAAACGTCATATCATACAAAGGACATTTGATCAGATAATCGTTATTAATCTGCATACAATGTAGTTTATTTGTGCATAAGTGGTTTCTAATTCTAGTTACGTGTAATTTGTTTAAAATGCATTAATGTTAACTGAGATTTTTTAGATTGATTATAGACGGATGACAACAAATACTCGTTAAATTTAAAATTAGAAATTTGATAAATGTGTATTTTAAGCCTGAACCAGGTACATACAAAGCATCTAACATTAAAGTGGCTACACATTATCATGTTGATAAACGATTAAAGGTATTTATACACCAAGAGAATAGTAAGTTATAATAGTTTTAAATTACCAGTCATGTGTCAAACAACGAGAACTACAATTTGATAACATTTTTGTTATCTCAGCTTTGTATGTATTTTCTTAAATGTATGAATGAATTGTTTTAGAGCCTGTCTGTCTGTCTACTGTATTGTTTTGTTCCAAGTTTAAATGTCAACTGCACATAATACGGTTTTAATCAGTGATATGGAATATTGTATAAAATCATGTCATGATATAAAGATTTGATTAAACAAACATTAAATGCATTGAAAAACGTTCAAGTGTTTCTTTGTTTTTTGTTATTGTTTATTGTTTGAAATTTGTTTGTGAAATAAAACATTTGGGAACAAGCATATTATTTCAAAATGTTTAATATATGTGCTCGTTGTACCGTACATATATATGGATTCAATGTATTTATTCATTAACCTCATCTGATTAATATTTTTACATACAAAGTGTAAACATATTCAGGTTGGGTTTTTGGAAAACAGAGAAGCAACTTTTAATAGAATTTATACATAACATACATTTCCGTCACAGTTTTGCACAGCGGATATTATACATTTCTTTTCTAAAATAAATACCATCTAGATTTCACGTGGATTAAAGTACACTATATGAACAACTTTTTTCATTCAAAAAGTTTTCCTTTTCATTCCTTCATAATTCATTTCCGTTTGTTTGGAAGAAATGCATGTGTGAAATAAGCTCTAGGATTGATTTTAATCTCTAGGATTGATTTTAATTTTATTTGTCCCGAGAAGACAATCATATCGCTTTGCTTTTATCATATGCTTTAAAAACACCACTAAACTGAGTATTTGCATTTAAAATTAACTATTTCAATTTTAAAGAAATATTATGAAGCGCTTAGTTGATAAACATATGTAGTGCAGTTAAACAAAATCAATTGTTTAGGTTATTAATAACTTGTTAAAGGAATGAAGAATTAATGTCAGTAAATCTATGATGATTTCCATATTCATATGAAAAGATGAGCGTATAATTCAGAGATATCATGAACTCACGAATAATCATACCGTTCTGTGTGAGTGCTGATCCTCTTTCTGTCTTAGTGCATTACAGTATATTATATATCTTATACAAAGAACATTTAATTCTGAATTGTTTTACTCTAATTAAGAACGAAAATTCCACTAATACAATTACTGTTTCCTATGATATGTAAACTGTGCAGATAAATTTTTTTTTATTTATATACATTGAATAAAGAATAATGCAATGCAGGGTAGCTTATTTCTAACAAGGTCTATAAGCATTTTTTAAATAATGTTAGTATAATAATATTGCAATTTAAATAAAAAAAACTATCATAATTAAAGATGTTATTTTTTCTTCAAAAGAAAGCACATTTCACCAAACATCAAAGGAAAAACTAGTTTTCATTATCAGATTAAAAAGGAAGATTACTATTTAAAAACAAGTGTGAACATTTAATAGACGTGAATACATGTTTCATGCTGCTTTTTGCATAAGTGATGATCGTTTCTTACATACTGTTACATAAACATGTTACTAAATGTACTAGTTTAATAACTATAACTACATATACTAATGCGCTGAAATTTAGAAATTTATTTTTAAATGTTAACCATCGAAAGATTAAAACAAATTTGTTGAAAGAGAAATTATAATTATTAAGCCTAGGTAATTATTGAATATCGGTGCTTATTATAAACTCATTTGTGTTATATTCGACATGACAGCGTGCTTATTATAAAAACAAAACGTTAACACATTGCATTGTAAATAATTTGTGTTTATGACAAAACAACCGAGACAACTTAAGGGTATAACATATCCTCATGTGTCCTCAACGTTGTATAATAACTTTGTGTGAATTCATTTTTTTAATAATTGATGTGACTATATTACGTAATGTTTATTCACTGCTTGCATTGAAATTATAACTTTGCTAAAAACGGAATAAATACCTCTCTTTGGAATTTATATATATCTTAGTTCACGGTGAATCTGGTAGTTACATAAAACATATACAAGTTTCCGGCGGAATAATCGAGAAAATATGGTTTAGCCGCAGATTATAGTTATATCAACACGGATATATTCTTCCGTCTATGCGGTCAGCAACCTGGAATAAAGTAATTTTATTGGCGCCATGTTCATAAGACAATTCAGCACTTCACATTAGGATTGTTAACAAAAAGGCGCGGGATAAGGCGCACTTCAATAAGATGATGGTCGGGGTGCCTTAATCTGCATCAGCGTTGATAAGAGAAAAGAATTTACTCAATTGAGTTAAAGTACTAACAGGAAGCGAATTTAAATAAATACAAAAAAAACCCCAAAAAACATTCTTTGTATAGAAACTGGTGTTTTTCAAACAAATCGTTTTTATGCCTTATCTTAAACGTTTTTGTTTTCTGGTTTATCTAGATAGAAAATCAACGGAATTTCGATCTTATTAACTTGATCTTAAGTCGTTGTTAAATGCTGAAAGACAAAATAAAAAGTCGATAACCTCATTCCAGAAATAAATAATAAGTTATACACACATTTTTCTTTGCTTTGCTCTTTAATAGTATGAATATTAAAGTCTTGTGTTTTAATGCAAACGTTAATACTGTACTCCATATGCTTTCTTGAACGACAATCTTCTGACTTTATCTTCACCAGACAAATCACATAAAAAAACATACCTTGGAGCTTATCTTACAAATGTAGTTCTGCCAAGGAATCGAAAAAGAGACCATGCATGATTTAAAGGAAAACTTTTTGTAAAATAGAAAGGGTGTAAAAGTGTTAAGATAGTGTCTTTGAATCAACAGCAAATCTAAATTCTATGTATTGCAATATATAATTTCCGGTTAGCATTTTCGATTTCATGTTCCCTCTCGGTATAAGGAAAATACCATACTTAGTAACCGCTTTATATGGAAATATATTTAAAGATTTAAAAAAAACCTCATCATCAAGCCTCTTTTCGGAAGGTTTAAAACTGAGAATAATTTCATTTCCAAATCCTAGTAAAGTAAAAAATTATGTTGTTTTAAACAAAACGATTTATCATTCAAAATGATTTAACTTGAAGGTATATGTACATTAAGATTTTTTCCATAAAAGATTACTTTGCATCCACAAACCTAATGACACATATGGTTAGTATGTATGGTTGGTGACCTTGTTGTAAAGAACTACAGACTAAGGCGCATAAAAAATCGTTATGTAATATTAACTATTAAATCACCATACAAATGCATATATTTATGTCAGGCACCAGACATTTTACTATAAAATTAGAATTAAGACTGTTAACCTGTCTGAGATGTCTTGGCAAGCAATGTTTACAGAATTGTTTACGAGATAGTGTAGTGACAACCAATCAATAGGCGATCTGGCTAAAGGTCACATCTATAAGTCATTTCTTACATGCAGATCTGATTACCATTGTAATTGTGTCGCCTTTATTGTGATTTGCATTTCCCCCCAATAGCTATTAAGCCATGCATTGTCTGAAATATGTAAACTAAATCCTAAAACACCATAACACCAAACATTGCATTGCTGATATGACCATGTAAACAACACCGTTATACCCTGAAAATCATTCTCTATTACGTCATGTGTACTGAAATATATTTATCTACAAAACAAGTTCTGTTGACTGTCATACGTAACTCTTTTAAGAGGAGTCTGTTGTAAAATAATGCCAATAATGTTTCGATCACAAAACAAATATTATGCTACCATATTCGACTAATAACCAAAATACAAGACATGTGTTACTACCATTAGGATTGGCTGGACATAATAAGGAAGGAAATAAATAATAAAATAAGATTTGTGTTTGTATAAGGTTTGTGTCAACTTAATTTGATACAGAACCGTCTGTCAAGTTCAAAGTATTGTGCTTAAATGTAAAACTAAATTGAATTTATTCATTAATTGCCTGGTCAATAGTGTGGCTTTAGTTTCAGATTCATTCACTGAAAAGGAAACTTGTTTCTGTCTGTTTTAGAAGGCAAATAGTTTGAGAATAGGTCTAAAGTCGAATTACTTGTTACTTGGCATCTAAATTGGCAAACTCGTCTCTTATTACAAGAATGATATGCGGCGGAGTGTTGCAGTTCCGGTCCATGTCATTTCAATACATTTAAAAAATGTGTCAGTTACTGCTTTTAACATAATTGGTTTCTTGTACACTTTTATTGGATACACATTTTATTGATGATGAAAGCAGCAGCACAGGAGAATGAGCTAATTTATATAAGAGAAATCCAAAGGAACAATATTAATAAAAAGTCTCGTTACTTTCAATCAGAGCAAAAATGTTAAATCGACCTAATTTAAAAGATACTCGTTCCTTTTGCTTAGAAAATATATTCTGGTAACATTTAATAGTAGACCAGTTATTAAACTATGCAAAAAACCCTCTTGAAACATACCCTGCTTGAACATACAGTAATTAACATTTGACGTTTACAACCGAGTGATAAACAAATAAATATGCAAATTAAGTAATCTTTTACTATTCATTTATAGATCGTATAACAATAACTTGTTTGACATATAATAGTACATACGCTATGGTAACAACAAACTACTTTCTTGTCTGCAAATCAATGTATTTTGTTTGGCAAATAATTTGATACGAAATCGTTAACACCTGTCACAAACAAATATTTTCATTCAGTACATCAATTAATACTTGTCAAATGATAATAGCTGGACATAAAAACGTCCAGTGAGAATGGCAAACCTTTTATCTGACATACTGAAACATCAAGCATTAATGAATTTGGTCGATTAGACGAAAAATCATTCGTACATTTCCAAATGCTTTTTTATGTTCTAAATGCAATTGATGTGCATGCCTTTATGTTTTGATTAATTGGTACATTTTCATTTATGAAAATAATACAATTCGAATCGAACCTGAGACTTGAGTAAGATTTTTATGAAATCTTAATATCGTTAATATTTAACTATTATTGTCTGATGATGATGTTGATACCGCAGTAATAACTTTTTGAACCGGTCATGAACGTAAAACAAACGTGTATAGAATAAAGTATCTGCTACTTGTCGAGCTAATATTCTCGTCAATACTCACCTTACTATTATTATTCATTTAACCATAATAAAAATATAATAATCGAAAAATGATACTTGAACCGACACGCTGACAATCATTGAAGTGCATTTATCCTTATCTCATTAAAATAAAGCTTATTTCATGATTAAAGATGTAAACAGTTATAGAATAAACAATAAATCTTTATAAAATATCTTGCAATTATTAAATAGTGCCAACGCTGACATTCCTAAGTTACATTTTACAAAGTTTGGAATAAATTTAGAATAATGCTGCGTTGCGATTATTGTTTAAACTTTACATTTCTGATTCCTTCCAATGGATTTAAGTGCCCCGAACTTACAGGATATGCTGTATTATATATTATAAAAAACATGATATATTGTACATGGTGATTCAATCTCAACGATACCGCGATCGCAAGTTTGCTACGATATGCTTTGTAATAACAAAACACTAGCCAAAATATCGCCACTACCAATCAGTATAATAAATCTCTTGATAACACTTACAAATTAACTACTTAATAAATATTTTTGCAAGATGAACTTAGGAAAGAAAATATATTTGAATGTAATAATACATAGATTAAGAAATATAAGTTCTACAGTTATTTGCCAATGCCTGGTCATAAACTAAATGAGACAAATAGAACATATATATATATATATTCTAACTTAAATTAAAAACACAATTAAACAATTAATTCTTTGACCTGTTATAAAAGCTATGGAAACATAGTTGAAAGTTGTTCAGCATAATATAAATGATCTCGATTTAAAAACTGCGATGTTTGTTTACAAGATGTTTTCAAATGTGGTCTTAAAAATATGATTTTGATGGTTAACTATTAAATGCTTTTTTGAAGAAAGTTTCTTTTAATACCATCGATGTGTTGTACAGCGATTATTTAGTAGTCAGTCGTATTTCCATTGTTTTATAAATTGCCACAAAATACTCGGATATAATAACAAACTATTGACATACACGTTGAGCTTATTTGTGTACGACATTGTTTCGTAATTGATAACACATGTTTTAATAGAGCAATGCAAAATAAACAGTTTCACTGAAGATGATAAATATACATTTTACAAACATCAACAAATGTACCTATGATAGAGCCATAGTATCTTAACAACTTTTACCTTAACAGTGGCAGAATTATATAGACAAAAATACAATTAAGGACAAAAATGCTTAAGTACTCGCAACAAATTGATTTGTTACATAGTTTTTGTTTGAGCAGAAAATCAAAAATCTCTTGGTGGTTAAGGTTATTGATGGTTATTGTCTTGCTGGATCGATTATTGTATATGATGCTAAATATGGTGAACAATCTGCTAAGACATTATGGTAAATATAGCTATTTATCGTTATTCTCGCGTTTCCTATGTACGGTGACATCAATTGCCAAGAGACTAACATAATGCCATTAAGCATTTAGATACCGAGATGGGGAACTATTTCATTTCTTCAATTTTACAACATAAGTTACCGAGTAAAAATTCTCGTTTTTTATGCCACCGCAGCATCTGTGATGCGGTGGCATATAGCGATTCACCTGTGTGTGTGTGTGTTTGTTTGTGTGTGTGTGTGTGTGTGTTATATAGATTATATAGTGAACTTAAAAAATCTTCTTGTGAAAAACCAGTAGTCCAATTTCAACCAAACTTGGCAGGATTGATCCTTGGGTGAAGGGCTTCCAAAGTTGTTTCAAAGAATTTCATTCCATGCAGAAATCTGGTTGCCATGGCAACCAAAAGGAATTATAAGAACAAATTTAAAAAATCTTCTTGTAAAGACCCAAAAGCCTAGAGCTTAGATATTTTGCATAAGGCATTGTCTGGTAGACCTCTACCAAGATTGTTCAAATTATAGCCCTGGGGTCAAAATCGGCCCCGCCCCGGGGTCATTGATTTTCACTATATGTACATATAGTAAAAACTTAAAATACCTTATTGTAAAGACCCAAATAGCCTAGAGCTTAGATATTTTGCATAAGGCATTGTCTGGTAGACCTCTACCAACATTGTTCAAATTATAGCCCTGGGGTCAAAATAGGCCCCGCCCCGGGTCATTGTTATATAGATTATATAGTGAACGTAAAAAATCTTCTTGTGAAAAACCAATAGTCCAATTTCAACCAAACTTGGCAGGATTGATCCTTGGGTGAAGGGCTTCCAAAGTTGTTCAAAGAATTTCATTCCATGCAGAAATCTGGTTGCCATGGCAACCAAAAGGAATTATAAGAATAAATTTAAAAAATCTTCTTGTAAAGACCCAAAAGGCCTAGAGCTTAGATATTTTGCATAAGGCATTGTCTGATAGACCTCTACCAAGATTGTTCAACTTATAGCCCTGGGGTCAAAATCGGCCCTGCCCCGGGGTCATTGATTTTCACTATATGTACATATAGTAAAAAACTTAAAATACCTTATTGTAAAGACCCAAATAGCCTAGAGCTTAGATATTTTGCATAAGGCATTGCCTGGTAGACCTCTACCAAGATTGTTCAAATTATAGCCCTAGGGTCAAAATCGGCCCCACCCCGGGGGTCATTGATTTTTCACTATATGTACATATAGTAAAAACTTTAAATACCTACTTGTAAAGACCCAAAAGCCTAGAGCATAAGGCATTGTGTTGTAGACCTCTACCCAGATTGTTCAAATTATAGCCCTGGGGTCCAAATTGGCCCTGCCCCGGGGGTCATTGGTTTCGTTATATGTCTATAGTAAAAACTTTAAAAAAATTTCTTCTAGCAATTGACAAATGCTAGAGGTTAGATATTTTGCATGAAACATTGTGTAGTGAACCTCTAGCAAGATTGTTCAAATTATAGCCCTGGGGTCAAAATTGCCCCCGCCCCGGGGGTCATTGATTTTCAATATATACATATAGTAAAAAATAAAAAAATCTTATTGTCTGTAGGTACAAGGTACAAGGCTTCAAAAACTTAAAATACCTTCTTGTAAATGCCCAAAAGGCCTAGAGCTTAGGTATTAATGCGGTGGCATAGCATTTTTCTCAAATGCAATCTTGTTTATTTTTATTTCATTATGAGTAGTATTATATAATTTGAATTTGGCAGAATATATAAGTATGTGGCGAGTACAAAACAATAGCAACATCAACATATATAAGGTAACGCAAACTTCCCTTTAATTTTAATCTGGATGCTTTTTTATAATAGCCATAAAAGGCCTAGACATAATCTAGGCAGCCTCTCAGGACTATCACAAACATGTTGAGCAACATTGCGAGGAAGAGAAATTTGGAAAGGTTATACACATAAGCTTTAAATAAAATAAAAACATCATCTCTGATAGTCCTGACGCTTCGTAGAAAATAGCTTTACTTAAGTAATTCAATAAATATAATCTCATTTGGAAGTTAAATGGCAAAATTTTAGTTAATTCAATTGAATTTCAAATTAACCCTATTATACTGCAGTTGTACTCAGGTTTATTTTTGTATCTGTAGTTTATAATCCTAAACAAAATGTATATTTCAGTGAAAACGTAACAATTGGTTAAATAAAAGAAGATCTAAAAGCTGGACTTAAATTAAAATGTCTTATATAAGGTAACACAATTTTTGGAAGATTGTATCGTCCGTTCGATTTGTGGACAAGGTTAATATTAGTTATTCACTAGTACATGCATGCATGGTGTTTGTTTTTGTTTGTTTATTTGATGTTGCTGTTATGAATAAATACTTAAATTAATCCAGGTGAATATGTGCGTTTAAATCGTTTGAATGATGTGGAAAGCCATAGTCAGTTTCATTTTCTTTATAATGATTTAAACCCTGAATGAATGGAAGTACGAACGTTTGTTGTATTAAAACGGCGTTTAAAATTGTTTATGTTGTTGTTTGTGAATGTTCAATACATGGTTAATATAATATATTTTATATTTGATAAACTTTGAATAACAAAATTATTTTTTAAATCATATAAATACCAGAATCAGTCCACAACTCTTTTCAAAAATTTTTCATCGGGGAACTTTTTTTAACATATAAACAATATTCAAATAATACAGTTCCATTTTTATGATATTTGATACACTTTTGGAAAATCTGACAAATTTATAGACCAATCCACTTTGATATGTTTTACTAAACCTTATTTTCTCTTTTCCGACTTTTTTTAAAAAAGACCAGTTTGAAAGGCGGAAATCTCCAAAGACATATGCTGTCAGATCTTGTGTTAATGGCATTATTCATTACGTGTATGTTTTTTTCTTTTCAAAATATAGAAGGAAATTACATTTATAACTGAGTCTGTGTCCTCGAGAAAAAATTAATTCGGTCATTAAACGGGTGAATGTCAGAAAAAAACGAATGCATTCAAAAAGATAGAGACTAGGAAGATGTACCCCAAGTAATTATTGTCTTTTATTGTGAAAAGAAATACGCACGCCGCTGAAGAAATATCTTATGTCGTTCTGGTGCCAAAAAAGCTACAGTTTGTTTTATAAAACGAGTTTTTGGTAATAATTTTCCCAAAAAAAATCAATTATCTTGAACATGTTATTCATTTATATTAAACGGATGAATTGAAGCAACGAACATATTAACTGAAATTTTAGGTTGTTAAAACAATTGCCTTGGTAAACAATAATTCCATTAAACAAATTTGCTATTTTGTCTGATTAGGCGCAAAAATAAATGAATATGAATTAAATATGTTTTAAACGTAACGATTCGAGCTATATTTTGCAGAGTTACCAGCGACTATTGAGCAGAAAAGGAATTTTCTAAAAGTATTCTTATACAAAAAAAAAAGTCCATTCCCATTGATATATAAGACTTGATAATTGTTGCATATAATATAATTATTTTGGGCCGTTAAATTATCAATTTTCTCATGGGTTCTCTTATTTATTTAAAACATTAAAAAAAGAAAAGGAAAGTTACATTTTTTAAGTTAAAGTTATTAATGAATTGTAAACAAGAGTTTTTATCCATACCTAGTTTGAGAATGGCTAATGCATTTTGATAGAAGACCAGTATGCCAATCAAATTATGAAGAAGTTTGCAAAATATTTTTATCAAACTCAGTGTAAGTGTTGTTACTCGTCAAGCATATAATATTGAACAGGGTAGAGTTGTCGTTTCCAAAATATTACATACTTTCTGTTCACTAAACTTTTTGTACAAAATAAATTAGTGTTGTCATGTCCCTTATTTGAATCATCTATCGTTTAATACTTTATTTAATAAGTATCTATTTTCTTTTTCTTTTATAAAATGAAATCATTGTGTTGAACAAACTGGAAAAGTAATTGCATTAACATATTATAACGTTTTTACGTTATCAAAAGTACCGGTGAGACTATTTTTTATATATCGAAGGTGATATTTTTTATATTTTGTTCTGCTTTGCTACAGATTAAAACTAATTGCTAATGGCACTTCCGTTGTAATATTTTTATAAAGATTGTCGTTTTCTCTGATATCAGAAACAACATTTGTGTGTACGTGTACGTTAAGTAAACACATGTTTTTTTTAAAGGGGTGTGCCTAGTGGGGTGGGGCCTAGTGGCTAATTTGTTGTAACTGAATGAAATCCATGATTAAATAGCTTTCCTACTTCATGTATCGATCTTTATAGAGTTAAGAATTGAAATTGGAATTGCCTCATTCAAGTGGCATTATCCCTATCAAAGTGTAAATGGTAGTTGTCAAGAACACTTTAAATTTATATTTTATCCTTAACATCATATGGTACGTGTTTAATAACAATAAAAATTAGTAAATTCTGTGAAATATGCACGCAGAAGTTATTCTGTTGGTAGAAATATAAATACAAATAGATGATAACATTGTTATTTCTTTTTCTTTTTATAAATCTTTGGGCCAAAAGGGTTTTTTTTGCCTTTGGGGGGTTAGAAAAAAAAAGGGGAATTACTTGGAAAGGGCATCATCTGTTGATTATGATTTAATGCATTCATCTCCAATTTTTGATTTAAACCTTTAAACTCAAAATTTTTTTCATGGGGATTTAGATTTTGGGAAATGAAAGTATTTTACGAATTAACCCCCAAAATGAATCTTAACCCTTTTTTTTCTATTCATAAAGGGGATTAATGCCAGGTTAAAAGGGTTTAATTTTAAAAAAAAAAAATCTTTAGTTTTTGGAAATTTACGGATAACGCCATTTCAATTTTTCCTTCCTGCCCATTATACTTCGGGGGATAAACAAAAGATGTCCTTTTTGGATGTTTTCGTGGAATCAGGGAGATTGTAGTTTTAAAAAATCGCCAGGTAGTGGGATGGCAACAAGCAGCGTGTTTTGAACGGGATATTTACCTTTGCTGAAATTGAAAAAAGGATGACAAAATAGTAAAATGGAACATGCCGGTTACAATTTCGGAAGCTTTTGCAGTATCTAAACACTTAAAATACCTTTCATAAAAACTGGGAAAATATCAAAAAATGACAATTTTTATGAAGAATCAAGCAGTCTTTTTCTCCCAAATCATTCCCAATTTTGATGATAAAATGTTAACTTAATCTGCGCAAGGTTCTTCTGCATTTGCAAATTTATAAGAGGTGATAAAATTTACCAGGGTTACAAAAATACAAATAAAACATATAATTTTCAAACTAAAACCAAAGCAACTGCAATTTTTTTTTAGTATATTCCTATCTGTAGGTACTAAATAATTTGTTAAATATCCCATATTACCTAAATGCATACTTATACATGTACCACTTATAACTCAAAAAGTGGAAACAAAATTTGTGGCTCTCGTCATTTGTCTCGTGAACGATTATTTAAAACTGTGAATACTGGCTTTTAATTGTCCCGTCCTTATCATGTGAAATAGATTTTTTGTAGCCACTATTATTTAGATGTTTTGATCCTAAAAATTTGATGTCGGTTATTTAAAACTGAAATTATACAATTTTTGATTAAAAAACTATATATTATGTCAGGAGAAATGTCTGCCTTGATGTTATTTTATCTAAGAAAAAATTTAGTAATAAATACTAGAACCAATTTCCAAAGATATGGAGGCTGGCAGCACCGCCTGACATAAAAGTGAAATATTCTCAGTTGGAAAACTAGCATGTAATTGTTTTTTAGTTAACACTATTCTTTTTTTAGGTATTTTTATCCTTTTCTATCTCAAATCAATATATACATGTAAACAATAAACTCTGATTATTATTTACACCCAAAACAAAGAACTCTGATCATTATTTACACCCAAAAAACAAACACACATCATTTATCAGCCACTTATATGAAATATCTTTTCACGTATACGTCTTCTATACGAAACAAAACACCTGGCGAGCCAAGCTCTAAAACAACTATATGATCAAACAACAATAAAATCACCACAAAATGAAGAACACAAAAAATGAATATTTTTACAACTCTAAGATACGGTATAAACCACAAACATTCATCCCAACAATATTTACTTCACACAATCTAATCAGCATCAGAAAACAACTTAAACTAAAGCACCCAATATTTACATATATCTCAAAACAAAGCATCAACTAATATAATCTTGATCAGGACAAACATTCAACCAATATCAACAATTATATTCTTCACAAACAGATATAAAATCATCAACCAAAACAACTTATTACAACCAATAAACCCTGATCAATTAAGATCACCACAATTATATTCAACCACTTCAACAAACCAACAAAACTCCCTACAAACAACAAAATTCTCTTCTTAACAAAAAAATAACCCGCTACATACTATCAGCGTGTCTCTCCTAACTGATGTAAAATCTCTCTCTAAACGCGCATATTTGCTAGCTAAACGATCTGACCTTTAAACATGTATACATACAGCGACTGGTTTAAACATGATATTTACACTATACTAAAAACAATGTATCACTGTAAAGAAAATATTAACTCGTTGTTTCATCTACAACAATATATCACTGTAGGGAAATATTAACTCGTTATAAGATACATATCTACATATAAACTTCATGATTATTCTGACATATTATCACCTGACTTTAAACAATCTAAATAATTTCTGAAATAACCATTAATGAAATTCAATCTAATAACACTATAACTAACTTAAATTTTATACCAAAATGCACTCATGAACTTATGGTAGTACACCATTAATGGACATTATAAGGAACTTTAAAATTGACAGCATAGGACAGTTATATGCCTTAAATGTCACCAATATGCAACATTTAAAAACAGTATTTACTGTGTTGTTTATAGTTATGGACATTTTTCTGACAAAATAACTTTGCCATTAGAAAGGCTTTTTTTCAGAAATGAGGAAACTAATAATCTATAATATCATCATTATGAAAAAATGTTTTTCCTATTGCTCATTGTTAAGAAAACAAATAATGACATCAGGGTAAAAAATTAAACGAAGCAAAATATTGTTCCTAAAGCGGAAATATTTAAAATATGTTTAAAAATGTAGCCCTACCCCACCCATTTTAAAAACATTTATTTTGACCATTTCCCTATGTAAAAAAGCCTTTATTTAAAATATCCCAAAGGGTTTTTTAACAAAGACGGGGTGTTTTCAAAGTTTGCCTAAATTTCTTAAATGTATATTTGGTTTTTGTCTTTGCCAAAAATATTAAATACTTCTTTACCGTGTAGTTTTGATTTTAATTAAATTGTTGAAAAATATCGGGTATCATATTTCTATTAAATTTTACATTTAAATTTAAAGGCAAATAAATACCCCTACCAAATTAACTATATAATTTAAAAATTTGAAACACTTTTTCTTCCATTTGGGATCTGAGAAATTCAAAAAAAAATGTTAAAAAAAGTTCCCCCTTTTTGGGGTTTAAACCCCACAAACCTTCAGTTTAAATTAAAATTTGACATTTGATGTTTTTTTGCCTATTTAAATACTCTTCAAAGTGGAGATGGGGGCATTAGGGGTGTACTCCCTTTAATATTTTTTCCCCGAGATGAAATGTTTTTTTTTTCCATTTTCCTTTGTTAATTTATTTTTTTAATTTTAATATATATAAAAATTTCTCTGCTAGAAACCCTTTTGTCGTTTTTTTTTACTTTCCATCTTTAATTTGGGATTTTTGGAATTTTTGAACAAAATTCTAAGGATGGGGATAACTTCACTATTTCCCTTTAAAGTAAAGTGAAAGGTAAATTTAAAGCAGTTTTGTTAACCCCAATTTAAAAGGGAAAATTTTATAACAAAGAGGCGGCATTAAAAAACACATTTTATCTGAGCCTGTTGCATATCAACAACATGTTGATGTTTGTAGTCTGTGTGGAAATTTCAGTTTAAAAAAAAATTCATCTGGTAAATTGAGCTAAATTTAAGTATATATTACATTTTTTACGGTAATAACTTATAGTACCAGTTACAGAAGGGGTGCATAATTGTGAAAAAAATGTGTAATGCACCATGGTTTGTCAGGCTTCTCGCAGACTATTTTAACCGTTAGTGTGCACGATAAACACTTTTTATTTATATGGAATTATCCGTGCAAGGTATGGTAATATACCTGACTGTATAATGGGGCCTTGTAATTTCTTTTTTATTCATAGTATTATTATAAGATATTATAGCGCAGTGACCCGATATTCCATGGTTTTGAAAGCTAAAGTTCATTCTTGGCCATTAAAATGTTTAAAATATAACCTATCTTTAAAAAAAAAAAAATTTTAAACCCTTAAACAAAAAGTTTTAACGTACAAAACATGGCCCATATACTATTAAAAATCCCTTTTAAAAATTTAAAATCTTTTTGCCCCCCATTTTTTCATTCAGATTTTTTTATATTATCGGTCATTGTTGAACCCTTTTTTTGAAAAAAAAAAACCCAAAAAACAAAAAAAATTGACCGAAATGCATTAAATTAAAAATTTATGATGGCTCAAACAAAAAAGGGCAAAAGGGACCTAAAGGCCCGTTCCAAATTTCCCGACTTTTTTTTTATAAACTTTGTTTAAAGACTGTTAAAAACTGGGCTGAGATTTTTTGGGAAAAACAATTTTTTTAAAAAAATTTTTTCCGATGTCACTCAATTTCATCTAAGAGTGGGTCCCTATAAGAAATGATTTTTTCCCAAAGGGGAAACCCCCTTACAGGTTACATAGTGAACAAAATATTTGAAAAGTAAAAAAAAGAAACATTAAAATACGAGAAAAAAAGTTTTTTTCACGGGAATTTTTAAATTAAATTCGAATAAATTTTTTTTTAAAAAAATTTTCCAAAAAAAAACAAAAAATCCATTTTTAAATTTTAAATTTTTCATATAGAAAATTATGATTTTTAAATTTTTAAAAATTTAAGATTTTGCCTTTTTTTGAAATTTAAAGGGTTTTTTATCTTACGAATTTTACGATTTCAACGTCATGAATTTTAAAGTTTTAAACTACACGAGTTCAAAGTCCCGGAATTTTTCCCAATTTTATTTTTCTTTTGGGAAAAGAGATTTTTTAAATTTTGTTAAGTTGAAATCTTTAAGTTCAAAACATAAATTCCGCAAATGAATTTTATGGAAAATTAAAAAATGGAATTACTGAAATTGGGAAAAATTTTTTATAAATAATTTTTAAAACGTTAAAAAACATGAATTTTTATGAATTTAAAAAGCGTTTCACGAAATTTAAAAATTTTGAATTCAGGAAGATGAAATCGGGAATTCATGGGAAAGGGTTTTGCCCCAAAAGGGATTTGTAAATACCTGACTTAGGGTTTTAAAAATCGTTTGACAATTTTTGGGCCCTGAAAAAAACACAATTTTATTGTGAGTCCCCGGTTTGGGAAATGCAAAATATTGAGCTCACCCAAAACGAAAAATGATGAATCCTTTAAATTTAAAAAAAGTTTGCATGACCAAAAGCCTCATCTTTTGTTTCAAAAAGCTTTTTATTAAAGAAAAAGAAAGGGAATTTAAAAAAAGGGTAAACTTTATAAAAGGTAATGCCTTTTTTCATTCAATACATATTTATTTTAACAGTTTAAATTTTTACATTTTTAATCGGGTTTTTTTTTAATTTTTTGAAAAAATTATGAAAAACCTTTTTTAGACAGCAAGGCATCATGTCTGTTTTCGTTGAAAAAATATCTGTTGGAAAAATTTGTTTACGGGGTTGGGGTTCTTTTTTTCCGAATAGTTTTTTATTCATTAAAAATTTAAAGAGAATTTCACATGTATTTCAGTACTTAAAATTGTTTGGGAAAAAGGGAATTAGTCCTGATTAAATGTGAAGACAGCCTAACTTTATTTAAATTTTTTTAAATTTTAATTTATAAAAAATTTTGATGGATGTAAATACCCTCAATTTATATTGATTCCAAATTTGCCCTGAGATATATCGCTTTCAACCATTTCCCTACTTAAATTTAATCGATTTTTAGTTTTTGTTTCAAAATTATTTTTTTTCCCCTTGCGTCGAAATATTTTAAAAATTTGGGGGAAACGTTTTTTTTTCATGTGAGTAAAAACAACCATGATTTATCCCACCTACTTACAATTTTTAAAAAAATGATAAAAAAATAAAAGAAAAGAATCATTTTATTGTAATTCGGGACAGGACCGTGTTATGGCTTTGACCATAAATTTTTGTAAGGTTTAAAAATTTAAGGGGTTTAATAGTTAAATTTAAAATTTTTAAAAAATATTATAAAAATTTTTGACTCGATTTAAAAGTTACCGTATTGATATAATATTGAAATATCTTATTTGATAAGAACTAAAAAGGTACAACCATTTACTTTTTTTATATATTGAAGAAAAGGAAAAGGAATTTAAAAATATTCTAATAACGAAACTTATTTTAAACCCTTTTTTGTTTTTTTAAAAATTTTTTTGGAAATTTAAGTAAAAACTGATTGTTTTTTTTAATTTTTTTTTAATAAAAAAAGATAAATTAATGCATAGAGATCTTCTTTACTTTTACTTTTTTTTTTTTTTATAAAATGTGTTGTGTAGGATGTTTCTCGCGGGAATATAAAATTGGGGTCATGTTATAAATAAAGTCACATTGCGAAGTTCCCGCAAAATTTTTCTACGTTTCTTATTTTTACAGAATTTTTATATTTGCATATTTCTATATGATTTTTCAATAAAAAATTAAATAATTTCACATTATTTTAAAAGTCGTTTTGAAAATAATCACGTTTTATTTTTGTGTGTCTGAAAACCCGTTTAAAATTTTAAAGCATTGGGTCGTGGCTTATTTTTTTATTTTTTGGGGGACAACGGTTTTAAATGAAAAACAAAAACTGCTTAAAAAAAAAACTGCATGGGGGCTTTGAAGTAAGTAAGGACAAATTGTAAATGGGCCCTTAGACCTCAGCAATCCTGGGGTACATAGAAAATTTTAAATA